>NC_061070.1:17041691-17231691 GCF_021917145.1 Hypomesus transpacificus
ACACCTCCTCTCTGCAGCACAACAGCCTGTTAGGGTAATAGCCCAGGAGAGAGAGAGGGAGAGAGAGACAGAGGGAGAGAGAGAGAGAGAAAGAGAGAGAGAGAGAGAGAGAGAGAGAGAGAGAGAGAGAGAGGGAGAGGGAGGGAGAGGGAGAGGGAGAGGGAGAGGGAGAGAGGGAGCGAGAGAGAGAAAGATAGAGGGAGAGAGAGGGAGAGAGAGGGTACGAGAGAGGGAGAGCGAGGCAGGGATGGAGGGAAAACAGGTAATTACAGGTAATCATTGGTGGAGGAAGAGCCAGTGATCACTACAGTATAACAGATTGTACCGTTCCCTGTTGAAAACACAGAGGCCGGATCCGCAGTCTGCAGGTAACGACAGGGAAATTAGTCGGTAACCTTAAACCTCCCACAGTTTCTCTGCAGCTCTCTCTATCCCCCTACTCTCTCTATCCTGCTCTCTCCATCTTTATCTAGGTATCTATATCTCTCGCTCTTTCTCTTTCTTTCGCCCCCCCCCCCTTTCTCTCTATCCTGCTCTTTTCTCTCCCTCTGTATATATGTATCTATAACTCTCGCTCTCTACCTCTCTTTCTCTTTTTCTGTCTTTCTCATTTAGATGTTATACTGAAACCTCTGTGTCCCCTCTCAATACAAAAAGCATTTTCCTTGATTATTTTTCAATATTTTTATTCAGGTAAGTACAGCATGCAGTGATTGGCATGTGAAATGACATTGGAAGTTCAATGAGGATGTAGGTTGAGATAAAGAAAGCCATTACACTGAGGAAGCTGTTGATCCATGATGCCTTGATGCATATGCACCAGTCAGTTACGTCATCACATTGATAACAGCTCAGCCTTGGAGTTCTGTGATTTACATGCTGGTTCGAGACTCGTCTATAATTCTATAATTGCCTCCATCTCCAAGCCCAGTTGATTGGCAACATTAGCAATGTTCTGCTAAAAAACTGTGAATCAGAGACGTGTTAAGCACAAGCATATAGCATTCATTCAATGAAAGTGCCTGGGAATACTGGATAAAATGTGGCCCAATCATTTCCACAGATAAGGCATTTAGAATACGGTGCAAATTTAGTCTAGTCCAAACAACAAATTTCAGCAAATTTGTCCTACTCACAATTACTGTTGAGTTTGGTAGTTACAATTTTAACACAGTGTTGAGAGGCAGAACTTCTGCTTTGATTTCATGCTTCGTTTGAGTCTGCATTCACAGATAAACTTGAGAGGTATCCTTTCTCACAGTAAGACACAGAGATCTACAATCGGATCATTCGGTGGATCAAACGGAACCAAAGGTTCCATTGATTGGGAACTTTGTCTTTTCTAAGTCCATTGAAGCTTGCAGTAGCCTGCATACAGTGGCAGCAATTAGCAGATCAATGACAACAATTTGTTCCAACTGTTTGCAACTGATCAGAGATAACCTTAATCCTGTTACCTAGTGATAACCTTATGATCAACAAAGGGTATTTTTTGGGATATGGAAAATATCCATCCTACATTAGGATTTCTCTTTTTTGGTCAACTCAACAAATTCAACTTGTGTATCGTCTTTTGCAGCACTATACAAGGCTTGACTTCAGCACACAAAAATGACTGATAGCAGAACACAACTATAAAAAGATGTTTGATGAGGACCGATATGTGCATCTTCCTCCAAACCAGAGCCCACAGCGTGAGAACGACTACACACTGGTCATGTTGTCATGTCACTTAAGACTCATGAGATCACAGCGACTTCCTCCGTGTCCTATAATGGTGACACGATCAGCCTTTATGCTCATTCTGCCACAGTGAAAGGACAGGCGTGAGATCATGCTGTCTTGACCTACATGCCAGAGAACGTACCGGAGATGCTCTGAAAAAACACCATTCCAAACACCAAACTCCAATTTTAGAAAAATAATAGAAATTTATGAGGAGGCCTAAACGGGAGTTTGTTAAGAGGGAAAAGGAAGACAAATTAGATGTGTTTGGAAGAGAGAGGTGGAAGCGAAAAAGAGCTGATAAAACACGGCTCGCTTTAGCTTCAGATGGACTTCTTGACTGACAGCTGTAATGGTTGCCGTAGGAAACTCTTTCCTCCCTCAAACAAGTTGTAGACAGGTGCAGGTGAGCTGTTAGTCCTTGTACCTGTGCCATTGAATCCATCTCAGACACAGCACTAATGCTACGTAGCACTAATGCTACTTAGAGGAGACTACATACCTCCTTAGTTTGTTGTCTCAAAGTTAGGGTATTACTCGCCCACTGCCCACACCCAAGCCTTGTCCTGTTTTGTGATGTTAGCATTACCCAATGCACTGCTTTTTGTCATGGTCATTCAAAGGGAATTACCAATAACACGGCTAATAACATAAAAGGCTTGTAACGGATACACTGGGGGTTTGTCATCTCACTACAGTTTAATCTGGCCCGCAGGTACTTCTGCCAGAGGAACAAGTAACCCGAGACTCAAAGATTCGCTGCATTAGTTCTGCTTAGCTAACCGTGAATGCTAATTGCAGGAAGAACAAACTGCTACTCCCCTCGCTTTCCGCTCTCCCCCCCTCCCCCCCTCCCCCCTCCCCTCCGCCCCTCCCCCCCCCCCCCCCCCCCCCCCCGGCCATCCGTAGGTGCTCAGTGAGTAACACAGAGTATCACACAGCCAGGTAGAGAACTGGAACAAAGAGAGGTTCCTGAAAAAGTCTCTGACATTGTGATTCACTAGGTGGAGGAGACCAGCTTGAAGCCTTGTCTGTGTGTTCCGCCCACAGCCATTTCTGCTCTTCTTTGACAGGCTGTGACAATTTACAGAAGAGAGGCGTCAATCAACAGAGTCTGCCACGGATAATCCCTCCAACGAACAGACTTCTATCCGCTTTCTCTACTGGAATCTCTGTCCTTTCTTTTAAGCACAGGCATCACTTACGCCCATATCACCACAGGTGACAACGGGTAAAATATGTTTACTGGTACGGGGGCTTCTCTTGAGTGATGAGGCTTTGAAAGCCTTTGTTTGTTCTGGGTGCTTGCAGTATCCCTTCTCCAAGGAATAGGCTGATCATTCTTTGGGATTTCTGAGGTTTACATTTACATTGAGTCATTTAACAGACGCTCTTATTCAGAGCGACTTACAGTAAGTACAAGGACATTCCCCCCGAGGCAAGTAGGGTGAAGTGCCTTGCCCAAGGACACAACGTCATTTTGCACGGCGGGGAATCGATCCGGCAACCTTCGGATTACTAGTCCGACTCCCTCACCAATTGCTCAGCCATTTGACGCCCCTACAGGTTTAAAGCATTCAGCACACTTACCACATATGTTTTGAAGTGAGTTTAAAGTCAGTTTGAAAAAAACACAGCATGCACTGAATAGCAGTGTCTGAACACAATGCTAATTGTATAACAAGTAATTGTACTATTGTTACTCAGAAGAAGAAAAAAACACAATGAAAAGGTTTGTTGCGTCTGTTTCGCTCAACCGTGGCCTGTTTTTGTGAGACACAAACACAAAACCGAGAGAGGGCCGAGGGTGAGATGGTTGAACCCAAGCCTAATACCGACACTGATACTAATCTTCGGGCAAGGTCAAGGAACTCGTTACCCACCAGAGGCTAAAGAGCCACACAGCAGTGGTCATTCCGCGCCACTAAGACCTGTGATATCTCTCTAGGGTTGTGACCTCAGCAAATGAAAGACCGACAGCCTACCGGCTACCACCAACCCAGCCTCTATCCACAGATCTTCCAATAGAAGAGAGCCCTCAGGCCGGAGCTATCATATAGCCTCTGTAGCTTTAGCGGTCCTGTTTTTTTTCCCAGCACTGGAGATTTATTGTAATGAGTAGATTACTTTACAAAAGCAGGGGATCAGTGTTTCTTTAAGGGACTCATTTCGTTCCCTCGGGGGACAGTCTTTGATCCTGACCTTTGAACCTGGTAGGTTAAGCCTCCCTTTTGCAAATGGGTTTGACATGACGGACCACTTCCTAATTGGTCAATTGCTTAGTGCAGGTTCGAGGTCTTACTGGTTTAACAAGTGTGTGTTTACTGTCCCCATGTGCCTCAGCTCACCTGCCTGCACGCTTTGAAGGGATCATCCCTTCATCCCTTCTTCCCAGGCTTTTTATGATAGGTGATCCAGAACCTTCGCTTGGATCGATTAGATCTCTTTGGTCATAGGTTTTTAAGAGGTAAAGATTTCAAGGGTACAAATACTGATCATGGATGGAAATCAACAACACACAAAACTGCAGTAATCCTACGCTGAAGCAATGGTTCAAAAGAGATTTTGAAGTCTCCACTACAAAATGTCTGTGAACCAAAAACAGTACTAGATTGCGATAGTAACATCTACATTTCTCAACCACAGTCTTACGATAACGTCTCGTTTAGAGTAGCTCATCGTACAGGGCAGCAAAAAACAACATGTCTTCATGACCAATGTGTTTACAGATGGCTGAGCGGTGATGGAGTCGGGCTAGTAATCAGAAGGATGCCGGATCGATTCCCCGTTGTGCCAAATTATGTTGTGTCCTTGGGCAAGGCACTTCACCTCACCCTACTTGCCTCGGGGGGAATGTCTTACTGCAAGTCGCTCTGGATAAGAGCGTCTGCTACATGACTAAATGTAAATGTAATGTAAATGTTTACGAAGGTAGACACGCCCCTTTTACATCTCCCAAGGTAGATACAGCACTTTTTCACTTCTATCAGGGCAGATTCATTTTCTCAGTGTGTTGTCTGACATGCTCAAGGGTGTTGAAGCTATGAGAGCTTTTCCTCTCTGAGAGTGGTGGTGTCGAGTCCCACCCTGCAGCATTGAGCTTTAACCAGGCCCTTTCACCTCCCTCCCCAAGCCCAATCAGTCAGTGGACGCTGCAGGCCAGGGAGAACAGGTGGTTTGCTACTGACAAAGTTTACCTACAGTCCCACAGTATAGAGAGAAGAGGAAAGTCCATCACAGGGAGGGGCCGCGTTCAAAAACAGCCACACCACAAAATTATTCCAAAAGAGCTCTTGCTGTGAATCAAACTGTTTGAGATGACACATCATCAGATCTAAGGTAAAAAGTTACGAAAAGTGATTGCCAAAAAAAACTAGTTAAATAAGTGAAGGTAAAATTGTATGTCGATTACTTTTTTTAAATTTCACCCATGAAATCCACACACACATACAATGTAAACCCCCCTCATCCCCATACACCTTGCATGAAACTCCCTCTTACTGTGAACCACTGCTAATTATCCAGGCTTCTCTGTGACCTTTCTCCAAGACCTCAAGCTGTTTCTCATCCCCACAAGCATGGGAATGCCCCCTCCTTAAATACCTGTAAATACCTGTCCTCCACTGCACACAGCACATGTGCTGTCCAACCTGCAGCCTGCTCCCAAGACAGATTGTTTTAGGGGTGCAGAATTAGTCAGGGGACACTTTGCCTTGGGGCTCTACTAATTACTTTCTAATGTGATGACGATTCTTTTGAAGAGCTGTTTTCTCGCTGACCAAAACCTCTTTAAAAGCATCCCTGGGGTGTGATGGCAGGCCTGAGAGGAGTGTGCTGTACCAGGCCGCAACAGGGCCGCCAGGGGGGCTCGGGTTACCGCCTGCCTGCCGTGATGCATCGTCGGTGGGACTCAGAGGCTCCAGCTCTCCCCCCCTCTCCTCTCCTCATCCACACCGCTGTCCCTCCAGTCGGCCGGCAGAGCTGGACAGAAACTCTGATACCAGCGTGGAGGCTCTGCATTCTGCACATGAAACCTTACACTCAACTAATGGTTACAAATGTGTTCTCAAAGAGATCCCAGGTTCCCGTTTACACATACACTCACTCGTCTAGATGTGCACACACATACACATTCACACACACACACACACTTTGGCAGACCATCAGGCGTTTTATGATAGGTGTTACTAAACTGGAGTGATATCAAAGACTCATAAATGCTTCATAATCCTGGGGGACCAGAGGCAGAAAAACTGTGGGCTGTTTAATTTTAACGGTCAGCTGTCACTTTAATCAACGTAGAAATGAGGGAATTCAAATATGAAACACGTTGTTGAAATTAAAACACTGTTAACAGTTCTAAGGTCATTGTAATGGATTTGAAGAGGTGAAAATAGACCTCCCACTCTAAACACAGCCTCAACTAGCCAAACCTCCAATTCATATGAAGCAACACAAACTAAGAACAGGTGTGTCCGGTCTTTGACTGACACTTCACACAGATTTCCCTGACCCTGTGCTTTCTTTATCTTACCCCTCAAAGACAATGGATTCCCTTCCAGGGTAGAGGTCCCTAATGAGCTGTCAGGTGATAGGTTGCTGTGCTCTTTGTATTGCTGGGCGCAGTACTGCAGGGTGTATGGTCAGTAGACACACACAGGCAGATGTGACAGATCGTCTCTCTATACACCACACCCTGGAGGGGGAAGAGACCACTTGGTTGTCACAAAGAAACATCAACTGTCTGTATCAAAAAGACAGCGCTATCAAATCTCACCAGATCACAGACCAGTATTTACAAGAGACACTTCAGAGTGCATCTACCCAGGTCCTCTTGGAAAGATGTTTATCTTTCCAATTAAGAAATAAATTGTTGGATTTGTATCATTTATAGCAAAAGAAAAGCTTTTTTTGTATGTGAAAACAAGCTATTTGTAAAAGTTGTTTATTTTGTAAAATGGTTTATCTGTGTGTGTACTGTAGTATGATAGACACTAAATTGGCAAAATACAGTACCGTGCTATTAGAATATTTGTATCTTGTTGATAATCGTTCAGTGAGTTTGACAGTAGGCTGGCCAGACCATGTCACGGCCCACAACATACATGACAAAGATATATCCTTTCATACATTTCCCAGTAATGGCAGTATCTTCTAACTGAACAGGACACTGCTAAGGGTGTGTTGTCCGATATGAAAGATATGATTCCTTCCTGTGTGTGTGCCTCTAAAACTGTGTGAGTGAGTGTGTGTGTGTCTCTACAGGGCTTTGCAAGACAGGTTCCAGTATATGGCTCAGCAACAGGGCCCTGGTCTGAAGGTCATGTCATCGGCGAGGCGTAAACGTTAGACCTTTCTGTGGTTTGGGTAAATGTACATGGTCGCTAGGGAGCACTCCCCCCCCCCTCTTTAATCGGCGTGTAACAGGCTTGTGTAGAGCCAAACTGTCTGCGACACCTCAGCACTTAGAAATGAAAACCTCGGAGCAGGTCTGCTGGGCCACAGCTGTGGTTGCAAGATCCCATTGGAGCCATTTGGAGGAACACAGAAAGAGAGACCCAGCCTGCTGAACACAGAAAGCCCTCTGCAAGAGAAACCCAGTCTGCTGAACACGGAAAGCCATCTGCAAGAGAGACCCAGCCTGCTGAACACGGAAAGCCATCTGCAAGAGAGACCCAGCCTGCTGAACACAGAGAGCCCTCTACAAGAGAGACCCAGCCTGCTGAACACAGAGAGCCCTCTACAAGAGAGTCCCAGCCTGCTGAACACAGAAAGCCCTCTGCAAGAGAGACCCAGCCTGCTGAACACAGAAAGCCCTCTGCAAGAAAGACCCAGCCTGCTGAACACAGAGAGCCCTCTACAAGAGAGACCCAGCTTGCTGGGTTTACATCTCATCTCACAAATCCTGATCATGTGAGAGCCGAAAGACTATTTTCTCTGGCAACCTATACTGTTTGTTTTATTGTTCTTTGACAGTTGATTTGCAAATGGGGATGAATACCATATGTCGACAAGAAGGACGGGAGATGTGCATCATTGGTCTGTCTTTCATAAAGAAAATAAATCATTATGTTCGAAAACAAATGCAACGTTGAATACAACAACATGCATCATTTGATTAGCTAATTTACTTATGTCCCATCTCACTGAAGGTGCAGCAATCTCTACCCACGAACAATCTTAAATCATAAGATACCAGACACACAAGCAAAACAAACAACAACTAGACCCCCCCAAAAAATTGAACAGCAGGCACCTAACTGTCAGCCGGTCTGATCATTTGAGAGAGCCGGGAAAGCTAACGCAACAGTTCTAATGCCCCAGCCGAGAAACTTAATTTACCAATTTGCGGGAAGGCAAGATGGCAGGAAACAAGCCAATTTGCCGCGTGTGCAGCACACAACAAACCCCAGCCTCACTCGCAGACTCATGAGGGGTAATTATCTCTAAAAAGGATGCCATTCTGTATTAAGATGAAGACACATCAAAATGAGAGAGACAGCCTCATTACAAGTAATTATGAGGGAATTAGAAACATCATTTAACTAAACGAGCAAATAATGTCCAGGATATTGAAGAAGCTGCCTGCACTTCTGCCGACCGCTGCAAGCCCCATTACAAAAATTGTAGGTCTTTAATAGAATAATGACAGGCTTTATCTTCCCAGGTTTTCTCTGAGGGAGAGGGTCTTGGGGGGGAGGGGGGAGGTCGGGTAGGGCTTGAGGGGGGAAAGGAGGAGTCTCCATGAAACAACTGTTGCAGGGTTGAGCTCTTCTAAGTCGCTCTTCAGCCTTCCAGATAATCTGCCTATTATCCACAGAGATACATAATGGACAACACAAAATTGTGCGCCCTATCCATTATGGAATGTTAAAGGTAATTGTCAGATTTTTTATTTGAAAAAGGTATTGCTTAAATGACTTTATGTATTGCATTAAGTCCTTATGGCACCGTAAATTAAATAACTGAAGAATTACCTGGTAGCTCGCACAAACACTCTTCTTCGAAACGGCTTGCTTTACAATCTTTCATTTCTTATACTTATGTTCTGTCCATCTATTACGTTGTCAATGCCATTGTCAGGATGGCTGAATATTTCTGTCGGCAGGGTGGAGGCGGGGCCGGTAGAGAGGGGGCAAACAAGATTTCCCTTCAGCTCTTACATTTCCAGTTGATATAAAACAGAATCATGAAAAATCACTTCTGTCCCAAGCTCTCCTTTTTAACCATTAGCCGATAAACACGAGCTGGTCAAGTCAGGCGGATGACAGGGCAGGACTCCAGAACCTTGTTATGCTCTCCTCAAATTCATTTAAGGAGCAAAACAGGTATTGAGAGTTGTCTGGCTTAATGCATTGCGATCGCTTTTAAAACTCTTGTCTTGAGGCAGATCCATGGTTCTGTATCTTGTCATGGGGTTGTATTTCATAAACCCTCTTCTCCAATTTAGAAATACACACATCCCCACTGGAAATCCCATTAATGAGAGCTGGGTTATTAAATTGTCTTGTTTATAAAGTAGACTTAAAAAATTGAAGATATATACTAAGAATGTTGTCAGGAAAACAAGAACATGCACTTTGTGGTTTGTAGCGACTGTAACATTGTGAGGCAAAGAATAATATACACTGTTATGTGCTCATTCTGAGTAACATTCTATTGATGATTTAGAAGGTAAGTTATTGAAATAGTGTAAATTATTTCTTCTAGGCGATGAAAAGGGATCTAAGAAAGCTCTTGCATGTAATATTTCCTTCTCTTTCTTTCTCTCTCTCTCTCTCTCTCTCTCTCTCTCTCTCTCTCTCTCTCTCTCTTTCTCTCCATCTATTACCCACAATTTCTGGTATTCCCATCATAAATTATCCCCCAAAGTGAATTACACTTGCTTTTCACTTTAGCAGGCAGCTACGATGAATCCTTAGGCACAACACATCATCTCAACAAATCTTCACCGCAAAACTAGCCTCTGTCTCTTTGCAGTTAAAACCACTTCAAATCATTTTCATTGCCCCGCTATTAAAATTTGTAATTCACAACTGTCATTTAGGAGAGACATGAGACAATCCCTCCACTCTCTTTCACCTCTCTCCATCCCTCTTTATCTCCTTCTCTGGCCCAGTAAATCAAACAACCCCAGGTGACAGGTGATGCAGATTTCCTACAAGTCAACGGTGCGCAAACATCCATCCATGATAGTGCTATGTAACCGTCAATCCTGATGACATCATGACCGCTACGGAACTAATAAACAGCTTCATTCACCGAAAGATTTGGCCCCTTTTCATGAACGCTCTTTCTCTCTCTCTCTCTCTCTCTCTCTCTCTCCTTTCTGCCTTTCCTATCCGTCACAAATTCATCCTTGTGCATCTCAACTCTCTGCTGGCATTGGAGACACCCATAAATCACTGCTGTTGTCTAACACCATCCATTTGCCCAGAACACAGGGTGGCTGTTGCAGAAATTGGGTCAGGTATAATCTGCAAGGCAACAGAGCCTCGCTAGTCCTGATGCTTCTGGGTAATGTAGCCATTAGCACAGAAAGAGAGAGCGTGAGGTGGAAGGAGAGAGAGCGAGAGGAGCGAGAAAGAATAAAAGGATGAGATACAGAGACAGAGGACTGTATGCTGTACAATGTGACATTCTAAGAAAACCTGGCAACTTACATTGTTTTATCATCCCCATCATCCACTGTGTGTGTGTGTGTGTGTGTGTGTGTGTGTGTGTGTGTGTGTGTGTGTGTGTGTGTGTGTGTGTGTGTGTGTGTGTGTGTGTTTTGTGTTTGTTGAATCTACTAATTCATTCATGTGAGTGAGTCAAATCCTACTAATTCCCCTTCACTTACAATATAGTTGACTAACAACTTTTTAGAGATTAGAGTAGATAAAGAGCATTATTTAGAAATACAGTTTGATTAAACGTATACTTATTGAACTAAAACTACAAACAAAATATGACATGAATATTAAGCAACATTTCATAAAGTAGTTATGATTGTCACTTTATTTTTACTAAGAAAACATTTGCTGGCCTGTTAACACAGTAGCTGTAATTGATACGGTGCTAGGTTGAAAAGAAATGGCATGACAAAATGACACTGAGAGTCCTGAACTTTGACAATGGGGCTTCTTATTAGGTTTCCTCCTCCAAAGCTTCGTGCTTCAGTAGCTTATTCCTGACTTCAAATGACAGCACGTCCCGCCATGATTCTGATTGGCTCCAGAAAGTTTGCTTCCTGCTTTTAGACTTAGATGGTCTTTTTGTTAAGTCTGTTCCACCATGACGGGCTACACTTTGGTTGATATACAAGTCAGTAAAATAAGCCTGAAGAGTGTATTATAGAATAGTATAGAGTATAGTAGTGTATAGAGTATAGTTTTACACTGTATATGGTTTCTCCATATGTGAAAAAAGAGTTTGCCTGCCAGATTCATCTGTTATTTATGAAACATTTAAATAGCTATACTAATTGTCGTAATTAGTTATCATATTACATTATTAGGTTTAAACCACCCCTGATGCATTACACCCTTTCAACTCACAGCAATCATGGCTGACACTTGACTATATTTTAGTGTTCCCAAGGTCCCTAACATCTAAATGCTTACTATTTGACCAAAACAATATAATTTAGACCAAGACTGAAAGTTGGACAGGTCGGTCTATCGGCCTGGTTTCAAAACAATATTTTTTAGAACAGTGTAGTGTTTTAGATGCAACGTAATTCTCCAGATGTCATATAAAAACGTATTAAGAACACTAGTAGTAGAATAAAGCATACAATAACACCAAACCGACCAATGATATAGAAAATTTATTGAATGAGTTGGTTATTTTGGTATGTCTATATTACAATAAAAATAAAAAATCCCTCCAATGGAAGAATTAAGTTTGTACCTTTCCCACCATCATCTTAAGTAGGCCCAACATAACCGCATGAATTATGAATTTGCTTGCCATACTTTGAAAGCATAGAATAGTCTTTCCAATAACAGATATTTTGGCCTTGACCAATGTTAAATTGATTTTCTGTATTTAAAAGCCAAACGTAAATGTATATAGCAGGGACAGGATCATTAATTAAGCAGGTAAAAAATCAGTATACACATGGTGTATTTCATACGGAGGGAAGCCTGTTATTTTCTGAATTGTTTAGCATGTTAGCTGCATAAGAAACATATTTAACAACAAAAAGAATAAAGTGATATAATAGACTGTTTATGTCCTATAAGAATGCTTTGTATTGTGTAATAATGTATTATTTGTGAGGACAATTATCACGAGCAGAGTCAATATTCAATCTTATTATAAAGATTGTACAATGGTAACGCTGGAAGGCTGCTCCCGGGGTAGTACAGAGGCGTTGGGAAAGCAATAGACCTTGGAACTGGTACCCGAAGCAGCGAGTTATCTCTGAAAACTAGCGGCATCCCCACAAGTGTTTGTGCGGAGGCATGTGCCATGTTTGCCGCCTCCAGTTCGGCCGAGAGCTGTCGCTTCCACTTGTTCCTGCGGTTCTGAAACCACGTCTTTACCTGAGTTTCAGTCAGTTGCAGACTGGATGCTAAGCAGGCGCGTTCGGAACTGCTCAAGTATCTTTTCATATCAAAGGTGGACTCGAGTTGGTACACTTGACTCCGCGAGAACACGGTACGAGTCTTCTTCTTGGCTGAATTACTTTGTTTGTCTGCCCCGTCTGCCTGTCTTTCTTCAGATATCGGTGACATTTGATTGCATGGTCTCTCTTGCTGCTCTTTGTAATCCTGCAACAGAGTCGGTCGCCGTGCAATCCCGTCATTGTTGGAAATAAGTCCTTTTGGTTTACCTGCATTTAAGAGATAAGTGGGAAAATATTACACCTCAAACAGCTGCTTCCACGAACTGATCGCTGAATAGGCCTACGTCAACAGCATAACTGAGTGCTGACATGAACATGTGATTTATACGGTTATTAACCTGTAGCCTAAAGCAGAAAATACTATCCGACACATGCACTGTCTCAGATGAAATTAAAATTATATTTAGAAACTACAGCCACTGCTGTAATAACACACAAAAAACGGGTTAAATAAAGACATTTCTGAAGCCTGAAATATTTCGCAATTAGGCCTATCTATTTTCACATTTGACTATTATATTGAACATTAGGTAGGCGTATTAGTCTATACAATGAGCTTTTAGAACACCCCAATTGAAGTTCCTAAATTGTTCGATAGCCTAGCCTACTCTGTACAAGAGTTCATTAAACGTGAACTTTGACTCATTCATCGACTGCTTAAGGGTTGTAAGTGCCTTTTAAATAAACAATTCAATATGACTATGCCTGGTGTACAATTTTAATTAAATCAGGCTACATTTAACGCTCAATTGACGATATGTAAGTGCTGCCATTGTGAAAACATAATCAATTAGAAGACTTGATCAAATGTGGAATGAGGTGAAAAACATCGCGTTGATTATTTTACCTTTTGCCTGTTCGGTAAGATAGGCTACATAAACACTTTAAGCAATACACTAAGTAAGATCATATAAGTAGGCTAGAGATTGGCTACCGCAACCAATGTACTTTCTTATTAAAAAACGAATCGTTTAAATATCCAACGTTCTTTTTGAAATCCAAAAAATGCCTTAAATGTGTTGTTAACACTGTTATAATTATTAGGCTATCTTGTCATCTAATTTATCATGTGTTCAAGAGAAAGGAGACATATTTCATGGACAGCGATTACAGGCTAATGCCGAAACAGAGTTTTTTTTATCTACAGATATATTTTACTCACCTAAACATGAAAAATTTAGAGGTTGATGTTGGATGCATGGTTCGTTGTGGCCAGGGTCCGAGCAGAAACAGTCCGCAGAGTCTTCCCCGCCGCTGCATTCTTCCTCAGAGGACACGGACAGAGAGCGTCTACGCGGCAGGAGACCCTTGGTGCTTTCCTTAGACCCTGACCGAGGCGCGTCGGACGATGTGCCCAGGATCGACTGAATAGTGAAACTGGAAATAGGGGTTGACGAGCACTTGCTTCCGCTGTTTTCTGTGTTACTCATTCTCGATTCATAACAGTGAATATAGGTTCGATTTCAGATTGTATTTTATTCGGTTATCAATGCTGAAATTTACGCTTGCACCTGGGTAAAGGAATTGAGAAAAGTATATGTTTTTAGATAGCTTCTTTTTATGGGGATGGGGTTAGCGTTGTTTTTTCCTAGAGCTCAGGGAACATGAATGTATTCCTGCACTACTTCCACGCGCTCTGGACCAAAGGCAGCATTGTGGCGTTGCCTCATTTGCATGTAGGTAAGCTCCTCGTGGGCCAATCACACGCGCAAACTAAGCCCGGAAATTTCAAAGCCATGTCACGGCTCAATATAGGATGAGTGAAGCGAGTGTGTTAGTTTATTTTAGCATGAATATAAATTCAGAGACAAACAGGCAATGTGGCTAAGAAATTAGTATAAACAAAACATTATAGCACATTGTGTGTGTTTGTGTGTGTTTGTGTGAGTGCGTGTGTCATGATTCCATGAAACGTTGGTGTGTGTGTCATGATTCCATTAAACTTTGCTATATAGCCTACAGTATGTTAATTAAACATTCATTAATTCAGGATTTTTATTGAATGATATTCTGCATGCATGCACAATTGTTAGCTGTTAACAGTTATAAATATAGCATAGAATCGTTTTTTATAAAACCTTGATCCTCCTGGGTTGTAACTTATCATTGATGTAAATAACACGCTGTGTTATATTTATTCAAAACAACGCTCATATACAATCCCAGAATCTCCAACTTTAACAGACGGCCCCATCATTCTAAAAACGAATCTTCCTGTCTCTGAAAACGATTAGATATGTGAACTCTGTAATCAATAGATTCACATCCGAACATAATCGTTGATAAATGCCAGATGACAGTTAATCTCGAGTAGGGTATACCAGTTGCAGGCTATCAGAGTCGTGTCATCTTGCAATGGCTGAATTTGCTTGTCGTCGTTATCATCATCATTTGTCACTTTCACATAACTCAGCAAAACTGAGATATGTGTCTACGACCATCACACAGTGATGGAAATCCCTGTATTAAGTTTAGATGAATGACACATGCCAAACCTACTTTTTTTGCTATTTCTTAGGTTGATTCGAAGTAAAGTGATACAATATGCAAAGCAATTAGGTGTCAACAGATACGAACTGCACAATGATATAATGTAATGTATTATCATAAGCATCATGCAGTACTTTGCCTGTAGGCGAATAATAGAACTCCAGGCCTATCGTCTGCAGGGGCCTAAACTCTAGGAAATATAATAAACTCTTCCCATGTCCATTATATGCGATTAAGAATTAATTTGATAATTACTGAGCTAATCTCGCGCTGCCGCACGGAGTGGGGGCCATCTAATTGATTGACTAATTGATTGGAGGGTGGGGGCGCATCCCACCTCTGTCCCCCCTCCTCGCTCTCTCTCTCTCTCTGTGGTCATGTCTGGCTGGGCAGCTGCGGGGCTTGAGTTCGCGGTTCTAGCGCATTATCCCTTTTTACTGCTTTCTGAGACCCTAGACACATTATAAATGGTGAACTTTATCATCATGTCAGCGCCCGCACCTTCAACACTCAGTTAGATGATGACCCCTGCCTTTGACTCTGTTTTAAATATTGTTTGCATGGATTGTAGTAGGCTATTTATATGTGTTTGGGACATGAGTTTTTCAGCATCTGTTAGGCGCATATGCCCACTGAGATGACCATTTACAAGAGATATAGCCTATGATGTATGAGGACATAAGCTTGGATTTACGGTGGCTACACAAAACGCGTGAAATCTGCAGTAAATGGGTTGATTTTTATTGCTTTTGCCGTTTTTTTTTTATAAACACTTTTTTAACAGTGGTGATGTATTTTTATACTTGTGCCTTCTGCAATGTTTAAGCTACATGACATTTCTGTCCAACATATATGAATATTCATAGGAGCAACATTAAAATTGGTTCTCCTCTGGCGCGAAAAACCAATTCGTGACTATGTATCCAGACTTTAGGCCTACGCCCAGGGATAGTAGGACTACAGGTCTAAGTTCGTGCTCTATCAAAAGAATAACTGTTGCATGGCATGCCTATCGCTATATAGAACACGATCTTTACCATAGGAAAAAGGTCTTAAAAGACACATGAAGTTCTGAGCAGCTTTGATCTAGGAATCAAGCTTCGATAAATATTAAACAAAGACCCTTACACGTGTTTATTATGATATATGGTGTGTCCAGCTCTAGAATAAGGAAATTACCAGAGAAAATGATATCAATAAATTTTCTAAGTATAAACGTTGATTATGTTTCGATTTTCATTCAAGGATCCAGGCTCCAGTCTTTTTTCTTTTTCCAATGCCTGTGTGTGTGTGTGTATGTGTGTGTGTGTGTGTATGTGTGTATATGTGTCTGTGTGTGTGGGAGGGGGGAGAGAGAGAGAGAGAGAGAGAGAGAGAGAGAGAGAGAGAGAGAGAGAGAGAGAGAGAGAGAGAGAGAGAGAGAGAGAGAGAGAGAGAAAGAGGGTTTTTATAAGTGCTAGGCAGAAAGCGCGAGCCCTGGAGGTGTACGATTTATGTAATCTGAGTCTGGAAATGAATTGGGTAATTTATTGGAAAACAGAAAGTCAGGAAGATTGGATCAGTATAGCCCATCCAACGGCTCCTATCCATCAAGTTCCAATTAACAACCTAACCATTGAGTTTTAATGGCTTTCCAATCTACTGCCCTGATAGACTCATCAATTCCTCGGGGAGAAATTAAGAAAATCGACCGCCCGTCGGCGTTTCGGTGTCATTCTTCACAGCAACTATATGTCAAATTAAAAACACAATTAAAATTTAAACTGTTCCAATCAGACGGTGCCCCGCAACCTATGTTTCACTTAATAGAACTTTGATGAAAATCGGATGCTCACATTCAATCACAAAAGCAAATGGGATAGAAGAAAGAAGATTTCTGTCTCAGAAGTGTCAGATATGTTGTGGGTACTGACTAACTGTGACCACACACTGCCAATTCAGCATGTGGGTCAACTAACAACATGACACCAGTGTGACTATAGGCCCACTTAGAAAATGTTTCTTACTTTCAACGATCGTTCAATCTCGTGTTGGCTCCAGAATATATTGCATTCTATAGCAGTATGTCAATTTTCAATTATATTCGATAATAGCCTGCATTGCCAAACATTAAATGTTCAAATCCAAGTATATTCTATTAGTGACAGAATATCTTCAAATGTGTGCATGCATTCGGAAAAGTTGTCTACTTTATTTGTCCCTCACGCACGTGAGCAGACAGATGCCCAGCAACAAGAGGGCTAAAATTACAAAAGCGGTTGGCCACTTGATCCGCGCGCGTATCCAAACTGGCACTATAGTAGGCCTATATGATGGGCTGTGCTTAAAATCAGCCACTCAACTTTCCATTTTAATGTAATACACTGAGCTGCCTGCGGCCACGTCCGTCATGTCCATACTTTATCTGATTTTTGCACTCGCCCCTTCTCCTTAACATAAAAATGTCGTACAAATGGAAATTATCGAGTGGTAATTTTTTCAATTTATGCGCGCAAACCAAGGTCAAAAGCCTGGCCCTAACTGTCGGTGAACGCTGTCCTTATTTTAAACAATATTTTTCAGACATTTTTGGATCAATACTTTCTGGGGGAAGAGCGCAATGACAATCTATTAATTGGCTTTAATGGGGCCATATTCAGTTTGCATGATATAATACGTCAATACGAGAGGGAATATCAGACTATATTTGCATGTGTTGTCTGGTGCTTTGGTCGTCGTAGAAAGACCAGATGTTTTGTTTTCAACAACTTGTCATAGGCCCTAGACCAAAACAAAGTTAGCCTACTCTTTTTGCAGTTAAACTGGTTACAATGATTTACGCGAGAGTGCTTTGCGATATTGTTATAAAATGTAAATAGACTCAGCAAGGCTATGTCTAAAGGTGAGCTTATTGGCTATACTTGACATTGAATGTAGGCTGCCTAAAGTGTCGTCGTAAAACACGTTGGCCGTTTTGCCAATGCGTTGCCAGTGCATGCGTAAATTGATAGTAAGAAATACACTTTTTTCAAGACAATGAACATTTCTATTTTAACAGGAACATTATGTGCATTAGTATTGAAAATAGTATATGGTGTATTTTACCTAGGCTGCTTGAAGTCTACTTCCACGTGCGTGGGCCTACTCCTTAAAACCTGACTGTGGTAAATGTAATAGCACAGTGTTGATAGGCAGAGTTCACCTAAGCGGAGTTGACTTGATGAGGAATACTGGTAATTTTCTAATAATAACGACATAAATTAGTATTTAGGTAGGTTCCGACAACTGAAGAAAAATCGGCACGGTGCATTAACTGTGTGACCGGTCAGATGCACCGAAAACATAAATAAAAACACTGCAAGGTAGTGTGTAAACTATGCTTGAACGCACCCACACGCGTGCTCTAACCCACGTGCAAGCACTATTACTTGCACGCGCACACACAAATGGTTAAGTGGCTGTCATACTCAACAGCAATTTCCTCCTTTGAATACATTACCTATAATTTTGGCAAGATGGTGGCAATTACGCATCTAATTGACCGAGCCATTTTTTATGTAAAACCACGTTTTAAAGTGTATAACAGACGGTTGATTACGATGACACACCTGCTGAAGTTCTTCCCATACATCAAGAGTTTGATATCAAAATGAATGTATTTGTGTTTTCGTTTGAGTACATTTGGATAACTTCTGCTGACTACCGATTACATAGGCTACTAGCCTGAATATTCTAAAATACAAAACACATTTAAGTTTAAAACATCGTGGAAAGTTGCTTTTAAATGCTTAAAATTATGTAGGCTGAATGTTAAACATATGATGTAAATGTAAACTGTAGCCCAATCAGGACTAAAGAAGCCAGCTTGATAAAAATGACTGAAGTCTGAGAAGACAATCAAAGAGAGACAGGTAGCATAACGGGAAGACTACTGCTTGATATCCGGTCACGATAGTTCAGACGGTAAATGTTCCCCTGCTTTGGAAAAAAATCTTAATTATAGGCCTATATTGCAGTGACTGAATAAAAATGTCATGCAAATGTAAAGCGATACTTTTCAGATAAAGGAAATCATGTACAAATGTGTGTTATGAATGAATATTTGGTAGCCAGATAAAATGGAAGTAACGCCACCTGCAAAACAATAGCTTCAAATAACCTGTGGCTTTTGAGAATGTGATGTAAGATGTACCCTAGAAGGTATGAAATAATCTCCATTTATTTCACATCAGATTTCAGCAACACAATATCAAAAAGGTTTTCTTTTTTACTGTACAAAGGAAGAGCACAAATGGATTGCTCTGTTCCTTAACTCGATTAAATATATTCATTTACATTTGTACACCACGTAATTGATTCAAACACAACGTGATATTTCAGATAAAGGTAGAGTGCTAACAAGTCAAATTGTCGACAAAATATAGGCCAAATGGGAATTAGTAGGCCTACAATAAACATAAAGCAGAATTTATATTGTACATAAATAGTGTATTCGATTGTCCCCTGTAAACGCGCTTCATGAAATTGAATCCTTAAACCAGTTCAATAGTTTGCCCAAGTGGCCTTGTTCATGTTCCAAAACAGCCAGAAAGGAGAAGGCTAGGACATAGGCTTATGCCAACTGTTAATTCACTGTACATTGTTTACAGTATTGCACATCAAAATGTCATTGTTCACATAAAAATAGCCTACAAATCTGCTCCCGTTGTTGTAAATTATACTGCACTTTAATAAATTTGGTATTTTGCATGTTTTATCCTGAATCCGAGATAATTCTAGGAAAATAAAAACCACGGCTATATTTACACTGATAACTGAAGGGTCACATAACAATAATAATATTATTACTAATAAAATGGCGTGTATGTTAAACATTGAACTTTGGAATTTATCAGAAATTCACCCCTTCCAAGACAGTCTCTCAGTCGTATTTTTTTATACAAAAATATGTCTTGTGTAGGCTATTTTAGAGACTGATTTTTGTAAAGTTTTTGTTGTTGTTGATGTTTGTTTAGTTTTTTTAACTGAGGTATTCTCTCAGACTGGTCTGAGAAGCGGCACGGAGGTGACGATAGGGTGGGAGTAATAGACGGGGTGAGGGAATGTGAGGAGCGGCTGGCTCACAGGCACGTTGGACGCCGCGCTTCCAGTATCCGAGGCCGAGCTCTCGTGGTAGAGGATGGGCACTCGCACTATCCTCTGTGCTGCAGCGTGGCTCAGGTTGGCAGCTTCCAGTTCAGCTGCCAGCTGCCTCTTCCATTTATTTCTCCTGTTCTGAAACCAAATTTTAACTTGGGTCTCTGTCAGGTGTAAAGAAGCAGCCAGGCCGGCCCTCTCGGAGCTGCTCAAGTAGCGTTTCATGTCAAAGGTGGACTCCAGCTGGAACACCTGACTCCTAGAGAAGACAGTGCGTGTTTTCTTCTTTCGACAAGGTTTCTTGTCCGCGCCGTCCTCGTTTTTCTTCCAGTCATCTACCCCACTTTCCCTCTTTGTTTCTTCTGAATCACTCTCCTCGAGAACGATCTCATCGCCGCTTTTGTTGTCATCGTCATCTTTAGCGTCTGGGTCGGATTTGAGCACCAGGTCTGGCGAGTCGCGGTCTGTGCCGGAGGTTGGAGAGGAGTCTCTCGCACTTGCTTTAGCCGCAACTAAAAGGAACAGGAAAAACATGTTATAAACGCGGCTATATATGTAATTACAACAATGGACTACATTTTCCTTGATAGCATTGACCGTTCATAGGCTACTGTCATGGTAAACATATTAAAGTAAAATAAAATAAAAAGCACAGGCTTGTCTACTGTGGAGCATATTAAACATGGATACATTTCAAGATAACTTAATTTTATGAAAACTGGTGATCAAAGCATGACCCACACCATAAACCTGTAGCATAATCAACTTAATTTCCACAAAATCAATATGGTACATGTTTCACCTACTGAAATCGAATTAATTAAACTTCCACTAGTTCCATGTGTGTATGACCTTACCTTCAGTCCTGTGTAGATGGTTGGACGCACTCAGCGTGTATGGATACCACCAAGCTGAAGCTCGCTCAAGGTAGTGTGCCGGTAGTGCAAACCTCTGTGTGGGTAACTCGAAGCGAGGAAAGTTCAATTCCCCGACGTGGGAGAAGGAAAAGCCACCTTCCAATGCCGTTTTTGTCGAGGCAAAAATAGGCTTGGGTTTAGACGGTTTGCTATCACAGTTCAGCAAGTTTTTGATGAAGAAAGGGGAGTCTTTAGCTGTAGCGCACGTCTCTGGTGCCGTCTCGGGCATGGCTGTGCGATGTTTGCGATCCGAATGCAAAGAAGTAAATATTCAGTCTTAACTCGCCAACAACAAAGCTTGCTCACAAACAGTCGCTGGTTTGGCTTTGACGTCTGTTAATTTCCCTTCTCTCAGATATTTAATGCGCAATGTCTCCGTGGATAGGTGGCTGACGAGAACGTCAAAAAATAAATACACCTTGGTCAAATAGCTTACTCAGAAAGTAAATAGCCTATAGCTTATATGAATATTGCATCCCAGTCTTGTGTGTTCCTTGGTCAAAACGCAACCATGTCCACAGCGTCAGTCTGGCGCCGGATGCTAATGATGAAATAAAAATGTCATCCAAGTTAAATGCGGAAAGTATACGGCGATTGGGCACGTACAATGGCAAATGGGATTAAGGAAGAGATCGGAAGCGGAGAGAGAGAGAAACAGGCGAAAGAGAGAGGGAGATAGAGAGAGTGCGGGATGACAACGAAGTCCAACCTCTCTACACTTTGCGCTTTGGCTGTAGGCAGTAAATGCTCGCGTGTTATTGGTCTTATATAGTCCAATTAGGTAGCAAATGAGGACAGGGTTGTTAGCACAAAAGGAAAGGTTTGGGATAAGCGTCTATAGTGCCACAATGGGTAAACGACTCCCATCAAGCAGCTATAGTCTTGAATTAGGTCAATAAGCTGCAGTTTATTATTTCATAAACAACACATTTTTATTAGGCTATTAAAACAACTTTCAATGGTAAAATGACAATTATCAGTCAAATATAGTTGTCTTGGTTGTTATTGTTTTGATTTTTTAAACATATTTTTTTCTATAAAAGTTAAAAATAGTCAACTAAATTGTTGCTTAATTGAGTAGGAATAGCCGAGTATAGGTTACTTTCTTTATCTTACGATAAATAAACTTCCCTCACAGACTGTGCCAATGTGCCGAATATACTCTACATTGTAGACTAAATATAAAATGTGTGTTACCCATATTGTTTTTCCCACGATGGCCGATATTGCTTTCATGTTGCTATGCATGTTGGTTTAGTTCTGACCATGAATTAACATTTAGGGTCGGATATCGGGGGTTGAACAGAACTATGGTTTGCAACAACGAGGAAACACCGATTTAGTGTATCTTGAAAAAATATGCTTAGTTCGAATTCAAGGACATAGAGAGGATAGGCCTATCAGTTCCAAAGTATACATACTCATAAATTATTTTCTTTAATTTGAATTTGAACACAATCAAATATTTTACTATAAGGAAGTCCAGTGTCGTACAGTGAGAGCCCCTCAAGTTCCCCGTGTGTCAACATGGTTTTCACATGCAAAACTTGAAAATTGTAAAATCTTGTTTTAATCCAGCCAAAAAAATGTTTAATCACTGCCCAAAGAACTAATTTAGTACTGTAATTAAAATGTGTCATCAATGACCAATTATAATCATATTTCATTGATTTTCAGAGCATGCCACTTTTATAATGTTCCTGGGTTGCACACGCATTCATTTTTTCCAAATCGATTTTGTTAATTCACTCCTCAGATTGAAGCCATTGTAAATGTGGTTTGTATATTCATTCATTGATATTAATTGATTTGTTAGTTCATGTCCAATGCTGGATGAATAACGAGGAGACAGCGTCCTCTGTGGGTGATAAAAGCTAATTGCAAGTGTCTGAACTGCTTTCTTGCAGGAATTTAATGCTGCTGAAATAGGTTTAGATTGCCCCCAGATTAACATTCAATTCATTAGTAATTTTACATTGCCATCATTGTTTTCGTCATCATTCCATTTACATGCCATTAGACGAGATGACAATCTTATTTTTTACTTAGAGGAACACAGGTTACCGTCAACATGTCTATTAATGTAAAAAACGTCAGTGGACGGTATACATTACAGGCTAAAGGTAGCTGTATTGAGTGGCATGGAGTTTTTCCATGTGCTTATGGTCTCACGAGGCCTCAAATATGCTAAAGCTACTTGAAGTAATTAACATGTTCATTTAGACCTGTGCTCAAGTGCTCATATCCTGTGACGTAATTACCGTATTTAGTTTCTTGTTTATTATCGCAGGCATTATTATCCATGCGTGACGTTGTAAACATGTGCCTGCATGAACCCTAGTCTCCACATTTACTGTATTCCACTGGACTAAAAGTAGGCCATACATCCATAAAATATTTTATATGCTTGGACATAATATTTTAGCTGGGACAGAATATCCCTTATATCAAATACAAGTATTGAAAATATGGGTAGGTAATATCAGCATCTTAAAAACGTATGCAATTGATAAACATATAGCCTTGATTATAAAGACATGTTACAGCGGTCCCGTGCATAAACTGCAAGGTAATATTAATACGGGCTTCTTCGTGTACACTAAGTCTATTTCCCTCCTGTAGGCTACCCGTACTTTTATATTATTTATTTCAAAGCGCCTAGATATTGATTATTTCACGAGGAAAATGACAAATGGCAGTGGGGAATGACACGGTCAGCAGGTTCTATTAGAGAAATGATAGTATTGCTCATGGTTTGTTAAAAGGTCCAGTTTAGATACTTTATAGGTTTACATCCATCATCGTCTAATGACCTATATGATGAAAAACACGAGGCTTGGTGACAACAGCCCTGTGCAGCAACTCTGATTTGTAATTGCTCCCATATTAAATATAGATTTTTGTTTTGATATCTTGTGAGAATTCCTTTCTGCGGGTCAAGATTGTGATAAAAGACATAGATTTAATGGTGAAAGCACAGAGCGAAAAACAAACTTGAAAAAATGGACAGGTAAAAAAAAAATCTCAAAAATATCTGAGCCCTGTTGAGAGCTTTAGTCACTGAACATTTATAATAACCACACCTATAAAATAAAGGCCTTAGTGCCAGGTATTAGACCGACCTGAAATTTCTAATGCATGCAGGCTATGTTTTTGAGGAAATTATAAATGTTCTTCATGTGAAGAACATTTAACGATTGACCATCGTATAGGACTACGGTAATGCATGAGTCCGGTGGAACCTGACCAGTCTGAACTCTTTCCACGTTTTAATGGTAATTTCCGTTTGAACGAACCATTAAACAACCGAAGGTCACTGCGATTGGCTGCATTTAAGTCTTGCATTTAACTTGTAAAAGAATAGGTGGCCCTTCGATGACCCGAGAAACCTTAATTGGGATTGTGCCGGTATTGATTGGTGAGTGGTCGGGCGAGGCCTGAGTTACAACCCAGTAAGAAGAAGGTGTCTGCCACTTTCATTTGCCCTCCTACGTCAAGACACAGCCAATAGGCGGATTAAGGGTCTCAATGTCATTCAGAAGGTTGGGAGATGATGTTGGCTCTGGAGTGGCAACACTCGGCACTCCCTGTTTGAGCAGGAAAATGCATAAGCCAAGGCTGTGTCTGCGAAGAAGACACGATGGCAACAAATGTGAAAACGAATAGTCACAGCTAGGGCTGTTTGCGTGCGTCTCCGGTTGGTTTGAAATAAACCTACTTTGAGAGAAGAGAATGTGGATTAATGTCATTCAAACCAAACCCGCCTGAGCACCTATTACTGTTAGTGAGCGTCTGAGCTTCCACCGCAGGGAATACGAAGATGTGGGCATTTGAGATGGGTATTTCTGTTTTTATACGTCTCACATTTTATATCTATACTTCTGTACCTTTTTAACTCCGTCTTTCCCATTATCGTTTCTCGGTAGAGATGATGACCGATATGGAGTTTTGATGGACACTGTCAGAGCGATGTAGCCCTAATTCACCATTACGACCAACCTAGACAGAACCCTACAGGCTTCCAGTTTCCATATCAACTTCCTGCTTTGGAGAAACTGGACCGATTCGACACTGAGCCTGGGCATTTTATCCGCCTGCACCCAACCTGACTCGACATGTCATTACAACTGGGTAATCTGGTGCGGGCGACAGAAAGGTTCTCATCAGTGTCAGTCTGAGATATAGATATGGGCCGAGTAACAAATGGCCAAATGCACAGGCAGCAGAGCAGACCATCAATAAAGCAATTTCTAGTGTCATAACAGCTGCGCTTTTCCTAAAGCCAACCTTTCAAAAACTTTTCCCTCTGCAAATCGCTGCAGCCCCACCATTAGAGGCCTGCCTTGTGACTTTAATGGATTCCGTACAAATAATATTCCACCATAATGGAAAAGGTTGAAGTCACTGAAGACAGATGAAGTCATAAACACGTATAATTGAGAATCAAAGACCGATAAATTTTAAACTGCTATCCATTTTCTCTTTTTAGATGATGATCTATGCTGTGGTGGTGGCTGGAAAATGAAAGAGATTATGGGATAAAATTATAACAATAAATTTTCTAAACATACACCTTGATTATGCTTCGATTTTTTGGAGGGGGGGGGGGTGAGGAGAAGGCTACGATTGCTGAAAGCTTGCTAGCTAAATGGCACTATAAAATAGGTCCCCTGCTCTTTTGCCTGCGGAACTCAGGCATGCCTGGAGCTGTGATTTTCTCCCTTTAAATGGGGAAATGAATTGTGTAATTTATTGCAAACTCGAGCACAGTGAGATTAGATCAGCATATCCCATCAAAGGAACAACAATCAATCAGCTTCTAGTTAACAGCTTGAAACGCATAAACCAGGGCACCTAATGGCTTTCCAATTTAACAGATTGATAGACTTATCCGGTCTCAGTGGATGAATTAAAAAATCGGGTACTTCCACACGGGTACTGACACTTTTGACAGAACATTTTACCCTCATATTGCTGTCTTACTGCCTATATTTAGTTTTTAATGTAGATAAAGAGTAACAAAGTTATATAGCCAACCAACTTTATATCTCTCTATTGCTGAGAAAGCAAGTAGGCCTGTTCAGATGACGTGATAGTGGAAGTGTGTCAGATGTGTAGAATGGTTTCATTTTAATGACCTGATTATCGCGGGTCATTTGGAAAATCTCGGGGAGCTATTCAAAGCCCCTTAACAATATCTAAATGTGACCCAGGCGACCTATTCAACCGAGTGAAAACGAATAAAAAATACCCCTTTTCCAGCCCGTCTTTAGTCAGACCAATGACTATTTAATGAATTGATCTGAAAAACAGCTATAAGACCACCAAAGAGGTCTTGGGAAGTTATTTTCGAGTCCCTGTAACCAGTTTATACATATGCAGCTAAATGAAACCAGCAATATGTTTCCACGAGCAGAAAACAAATCTGTAATCCCCTATCAAAAGGAGCGACCACCACACTGAGATAGAAGTCCAGTGGTGCTGTATAGGCCCAGGTCTGCCCAGTCAGGCTTTGAAACAGAGAGCCACTGAAGCACTGACTCAATGTCACCATGTTCTCGAGGCTAGATGCTGTGAGAGATTATCTCCCTGTGGCTCTACATAATTAAGGAGACGTTGGTATCAAGGATGTGATCCTGAGAGGGATGGGAAAGTGTTATCTTAGATTCGGACGATCAGAGGTAGCAAGCCCATTGTGGGGCTGAGACTGGAGTGGATCAGTCCACTCTGGAGTGGATGAGTCCCACTCACTAGAGCAGTGTCTCAGGTCACTTCCCTATCAACGGGCTGAGCCCTTACAGAACCAGTGGCCCGCAGTGAACATGTGACTGCCATACATATCTTAAAAAGAAACAAGATCTTCTCATCGGCATGAACTAAATAGATGGTTGGGGTCAATTTCATCTAAACCTGGTCAGCGAAGGAAACAGAAGGAGAATCACCTCATGACTTAGGAAGGGACAGTTACTGATTATCTATATATATATCAATCAGTCGACCAATGAAACTGCCCCACTATTGGTGAATCAACCAATCAGCACCACAGTCCCTGTCTATGTCAGAGCAATAAAACCTGTAGACACTCAGCCAGAAATCCTCAGCACAAATATATGCCTCCGGTGACGGACAAATATTCCGGAACAAGCTTTACCCTTTTTTTTCTATTGTGGCAGGAAATGAAGTTGACACACAATTGTGTTTACCTGACACTAACACTCATGTCATCACCGTGGATACAACTGCAGTACAAGAAGTACAACATCACCCAGCACACCACGCATGATTGCCCCCTCCTTGTGAAAGACAGTAATTGGTGTTTGTGTGCTCTCCTTCTCTTTCTCCTGTCGCTTTAAAGAGTGTGGTAAAGAGTGCTATCGCTGGCACCTGATTAGCATGTGTCCTCTGCCTCTTCCAGCAGCTGTCGGGACTGCCTAATGACAGGAAACTTGAGCAGAGACACACATGCACACACACACGGGCACGCACACACACAGGCACACACATGCACACACACAGACACGGGCGCGCACACACAGGCACACACACACAAGCACACACACATGCACACATGCACACACACACACACAGGCACACATACACACACACACACACACAGGCAGGCACACCTACACACACACACATGCACAGCTCTGCTGAAGTCATACATACCAGTACTTGTTCCTTTTCTGTCAATAGTGTGCTTCTTTTTTTGTAATTTTTCTCCTGTCTAAAGTAGGTATGCTATTATAGGCTTCTCTATTAAACAGTCAAAATGGAGCATTGATTATTTGTAAAAACATAAGTGCAAATCAAATCAACATAGCACGATAAAAGATGAGGGTTGCTTACCTGCACATACACAGGAAAATGGGAACAATTATTGACCAATTGATTTTCATGTGGGGGGCATTTATTTTCCCCCTTGAAAAGGCCTTGACTGTGGAACTCCCCCATTTCTCCACAGCACCATCACACCAACAACCACCACCGACTCCCTCCTGTGCCCTCAATCTCCCTGCACCCTCCCAGGAATTCATTTCTCAGCCTCTGGAATGCAACTTTTCCATCAGCACTGTTATATATTTGGCTTTCCATTTCACTTTAATAGGGACGGAATTGGCTACATATTCTTTTACAGCCCCCCGACACCATTAGAAAGCCTGTTGTCATTTGGATTATTTATGAAAAACTATTTCATGCTTACTTACATTTGCTTATTTCCCCCCAGTGCAACCTACAGCAGATTTGGTCCATTTCAAACGTCTTAAAGCCAGTTCTTTACGTGTGTAGGTCGCAACTCTCGATTGCGCCCGGGCTGAAATGCTGGTGTAGAGGGCCAAGCCATGGAGAAAAGGTGACAGATAGATTATGGGGATGCCATGTGAGGGAAGAGAGAATGGAGAGAAGGGGCCATTGCATGGTTAAAAGGACATGGATTCTAAGAGGTAGATGAACACGAAGAGCTACACAAGGTGGAAAATAGAGAGTCAAGTGGCTGAGCGGGTAGAGCATTGGGCTAGTAATCTGAAGGTTGCCAGTTCGATTCCCGGCCAGTACGATGACGTTGTGTCCTTGGGCAAGGCACTTCACCCTACTTGCCCCGGGGAGAATGTCCCTGTACTTACTGTAAGTCGCTCTGGATAAGAGCGTCTGCTAAATGACTAAATGTAAATGTAAAATATGAGACTGGGTAAAAGGGAAAGCTTGTAGAGGAACAGTTAAGAGGGTGCTTTCTAGAGGGCAGAAACATGGTAGATGTGGGTTGGGTCAAGGAATAAAAAATATATGCCATGACACCATAAGTTTTAACACACTGACAAGCAAACAGAGAAGGGTGTTATGTTACCATGACAAATATAATAGTTTGGAATAGACACAGTAAGAAACATGCTAAGATAGCAGAGGAAGTTATACCATGGATTTATATTTTAGTCATAAAACATGCCATTTCCTTTGTCATCGTATGGTGTTTATGAGTGTCATTGAATGATTTTAAACCATTTCTATCGACTTTTCCAACAGTTAAAAAGGCAATTTTGTCACGCAGCTCAAATTTAATCCATCAAAACTGCCTTACTTAAAGTTAATGGTATAGCCAGATAAAGCAGGTGACACACTCCTCAGCAGAATGACACATCCATCCTTATAATCGCAAGCTTACTGTATACCCCCACCCCCCTCGCACACTCACGCACATACACACAGACACACTGTGTGCACATACACACAGACACACAAATACACACACAAACTCTTTCCAGTGTTTGGCCTGTGTTTTATAAAGTGACCCTAATAAACTGCGGTGTGGCGCGGCAGGTTTGTCACTGTCACAGGTAAATGATGTAATTAATGAGCGCAGAGGGGAGCGTATCAGGGCTGGGCTGGTACCTCTTAAACACCTCTCCAGCTGGCTGGGTTTGGGAAGGCCCAGCTGGACACAACCACGGGATCGATGCAGGGTCAAGGGTCAGCCGACCCCCCTATTATGGTCTGTGCTGCTCTCGTTCTAACTAACGATGCCTGCAGGAGCCAGGACAGCGGTTGGGGATGGAGTTTGGAGTGGGTCCGAGCCTCGAATGAGGGCTTGGATCAGGCCTTGGTCTGGGGCCCTGGAATAGGTCAGTGGGCCTGGGTTGGGGCCTTGGTTCAGGGTTTGGCATGGAGATAGTGCTTAGGCCACAGCCAGAACAGGGAGGGTTTGTATGGTAATAATGTTGGACTGAAAGGAGGTCTTTAAAACGTTTTAATATACAAAAGGTACTGTGGTACAAATTGGACTCACATACTATATTTCCGATCTCAAACACAACATAGCTACAGGGGGAAGGCCCTTGGCTAGCGCTATGAGTCATTGGGTAGGATAGGACACAGAGCAGCAGGGGAACATGGGAAATCGTTCCTGGCCAGATTGGGTTTGATCAATACTCTCAAAGGGCACAGCCCTCATTAATCTAAAACTTCCCTCACATTAGGAACTCTGTCCGATTGAGACCACTCTATTCCGACTCAATGGCTGCTCCAATAGATCCATTTAGTTATCTAAAGCATTTAATCTAAAGTGCACATATATAGGATGTAACGTTTGTGGAATCTAAGAAGGAAAACATGCATTGTATGGGCCTGAGTACATTATAGCACTAAGCAAGCATGATTGGATCTGAGGCTCAATTAAGTTCTACTCAGGCGATTATTTATCACTTCAAAATAAGCAATAAATACAAATGAAACCTAGATCTCTCTGTAGAACCTATAATAACCGAAAAGTCAACTTCTTATTTGTTGTATTTGTCAGGTTTTATTTTTAATTGTTGTATGCTGAAGAATATCCCTGTCATAGACAAGCCTACGAGTGCATGGTTTGTGAAATCAACCCTGAAAAAGTAGACAAGTCTTCTTTGGTCTGAGCCGTGTGGTGGACATGTGGAGAGGTTCTGAGCCGTGTGGTGGACATGTGGAGAGGTTCTGAGCCGTGTGGTGGACATGTGGAGAGGTTCTGAGCCGTGTGGTGGACATGTGGAGACAGCAGATCCCTGGTGCTTAAGGAAGTGCCATTGGACACACTATATTATCCTGCTATGGACAGGCTCATCTATTATGGGTCTTCTCGTGGACCGAGTGAAATGCTCGTATTAGGGCAACTGTGCGTTCAGAGGCATCATTCAGGACAATGAGCTATAGCCACAGAGTGACAAGCTAGAAAAATGCCCCCACTTTTCAGGCTGTACAAATGACGTTTGGCAACGATAACTCACAATTGGACACTTCATTTCAAGTTGCTAGCGAGCCAGCCAGTCAAAACCTATTATACCATCTTCTTTATTTGTGGCCCGTGGTTTTGGTAGTCAGGCTCTCAAATAAATACTACTCAAATGCCACTTCAGTCAAAAATATTGGCCAATTCTTTCTGTACCTCGTCTGGGTCTGGATGGCAACCTGCTTCTGGAGGTATAAACCTTTAGGAGTCAGGTGGTCAGGCATCCATCATGACCAACAGCAGTATGGGCAATAGGATATATGCCAGTGACTAGAAGTGACCAGTACAGTTCCCTTGAGGGCTCTTCACCAAAGCATGGTATTCAAATGAATTGATTACCAATCTATCATAGAAGAACTGCTTGCTCAAAGGTATAATCATTCTCCTATGAAGAAGAGATGGGTTTGAATACCTTTAAAAATTGACAGTCATTCAAGAGTAATTGTATCGTTTGTCACTATACTGACAGGGTATTTCATTGTTTTCAATATTTCAGCCCAGCGGAAAATGTGCCAGAGGAAACCCAGGCTGTCACGGCGTGTAAAAGGTGTGAATTCCTCTAAATGTGCTTTAATACGGTAATACGGAAGTCACAGGGACATTCCTACTTCCTAAGGTGACAGCAGCTTTATTGTGCATCGCGTCATAAAGTCACATCATCGCTGTTCCCCACTATTATTAAATTTAACGTAGTGTGTGTGTGTGTACGTGTGTGTGTTTATGAGAGACTGAGTGTGTGTGACAGCCTGGTGTTTGTAAACAAACATGTTTAGAGATATAGTCTGGATGGGGGGAAAATGTGCCCTCTGAATTTGCACAGTAGCTTCACAGTGTCTGAAGTTTAACATTTTTCTAAACTATTTTTTTTTCCTTCCAAAGCATGGGTAGTTTTGGTCAACCTTAGGTCAATAAAATGACTGTCCCCCAAGCTGGTCTATCTATCAAAAGATAAGAATTTGTCTTTGGAGGCCAGACTGAATTCATGAGAGACAGTTCTCTTTGGTTTGCCGGAAATTAATCAAGGAGATGAGGTTTTGGTGTGCCTATATCACATCTAATCTGTCCTTTGTGAAATCGTAGACGGCTCCAAACCTCACCAATCGAGAGCCACACAGTCTTTATGAGAAGCCACTTGTTCCCTGCATAATTGCGGGGTCTCATTGCTGAGTTAAATAGGAGACGGGGGTTGTCGGGATGGCTAGTCTTGTTTGCCCATGTAAAGTGTGATCCAGATAATAGCATTCTCATCAAAGGCGGCAATTACATTCATTACAGCGGTGCGAGGCGCGCCTGCAAGGAAATTAAGTGGTGCGGGGAAAGAAAAGCTTAATATATACCTCTATTATTCTCCTCCCCACCTCTCTGCTCTTTTTCAAATGAACCACGTGGAGCGGGGGGGGATCTCAAGAAAAGAAATAGTCTCAGAACAAGAAGAATAAATCCAGTCAAAGTCCCCCTTCACCTTGCTGCCACAGAGGCCGCTCTGGCTACAGTTACTATGGCTGCACTCTCAGGGATTAAAAAGCCTTTTCTCGGAGGCTGACATGCATGCAGCTTTAACACAACACCATAATATGACTGGAGTCTTTAGAAATGGCTTAAGGCCTTCTCTAAATTAAAACCCAATTTCTTTCAGGAGCAAGGAAATGGATTGTCTTATGTCCTGTAAAACCACAAACAGCTCATAAATCAAGCAGTTTAGAGGAGAGGGAACCATTTTCATTTAGGGCACTTAATTGTGAATTAAGGCAAGTGGATAACACTGTAATCTCCTCTAAAGCAGGTGTTTTTCTATCTGCCCGACTCCTTTCAGAAACATATATACTACGGAAGTGAAAATTAAAAGGTACACCGTTGAACATACTTTAGATAGAACCATACATTTAAAATGTTGAATAAATTGTATTAAGTACTTAGACTTGGAATCTTTCTAAAATACACATTTAGCCATTATTAAAGCAAACCTAAACATATATTTTAAATCTATTTGTAAATTGATGATAATGTGTTAGATGCCTTGGAGTCATGCAATGCGGGCCCAACTTATGTTCCCCCACAACATTCAGATCATCAGAAAACAATAAACACAAGGCCGTTATCATTTAATTCCCAGATGTTCCCGTCTAAATGTCAACTTGGGTTGAATGAGTTACCTCCTCTACAGCCTCATTAATACACACTGCCCTTTTACCACAGTGACCAATACATCCTGCAGTGTGTATATTATTCATGCCAAATGAGAGGACGTTGGCTTGGAAACGCCAGTATAGTGGACTCAGGCCTAGAAAATGTGTTGCCTCGTTGACTAGGCCTTGATTTAGCTTGTTTGTGTTTATTAACAGATATCTGGTGTAAACAATGAACATAACACAGGCTACTTATTCACTTAGACCACACTGGGTTTTGAAAGATTGGATACATGGAGCAGAGGGAACAGGTTTGATCAAATTTGCAGTTGAGTAAACCACAAAAACAAAAACTGTCATTCATCTTTTTCAACGGACAAATTATTGTCAGTGTGAGTAAATTATTTAAAAGGATCTGCCCCCATTGGAAACCTGAGCATAATTAAATTGCAATAAAATAACATTAGTGTCGACAGGCCATTAGGAGGTGAAGTAATTGACTGTTCTCGCGGTTGTCGTTTCAGACAGTCAGGTCGGCTATCATGTCTTCCAGATACCAGGTACCTAATCCATGAGGTTTGTTTTGTCTGTGCTATCCAACTCAAACACTACATATCTGAGACTTGTTTAACTGTTGTTCATTTAACGTTAACTTCAATGTGGAATGATCAGTATTTTTGTTTAAATGTGGGTGCTCTGTCGATCAACGTCAAAAGCGAACGGACGGAGGCAAACGTGTTTCAACAACAGGACACGTATGCCACCCAGTGCCAAATATCGGGACTGTCTCTATAGTAGCTAATTTTCGTTTTCTCGTCAAATTAATGTCTAGAATGATTGTAGCATGTAGGCTACGTATGGTGTGTAACTACATTTTTCTCATCCAAACATATTAAGTCTACTCAAGCCTTTCTGACAAGTTGCTCACGTTGCAAAGGTCAGGCGGTTTCTATTACTTGTTGTAATTTTCTGGTTGCTTCCCAAGAAGTACGTAGGCCTACCATTGAAAATGGATACGATGGCTTCGCACAAACTAGTCATTTATCACTCTGTCTTTAATGCTCTTGCTTGAACGTTGACACAACAGAGGGAATGTGATCTTCTGTAAACTTATTAACCGTTCAATTATTGATTGTGATGAAACATGCATGAGTCAATTTAACGCAATGCGTCAGCTCAAATAAGAATCTTCGTGTAATTGTGGGATTTAATTTGTGTTAGGCGTTTTCTAATTGTCTAATGCCATGCAGGGAATTTCGTTTTTCAGAAAATTACATTCTAGGTATAACATGTTGTTATCGAAGTTAGCCTACAGTTTTTTAATTGAAGGCCTGATTATTAAAATACTTTTTTTATTTATCTAGCTAGCCTACCTATTACTGTAAACTGAATTTTTCAAGTTACAACATCGACACTAATGAGCAATAACTTATCCTATAGGAACTGTTATTCGCGCTCCCATTGCACCAAAGGCGGGACAGATTTCACTGATGGACTCAATGAACTTTAACCCCATGAACAGCTTCATTGTTGTGATTCTGGTAGACAAGCGCTTCTCTTACACATTTAGACTGAACAGAGATAGCCAGTACGATAGAAACAATAGTATGACTTATTGCGGTCAAAGCTTGGTTATTAATATTAGGATTTTTTAAGGTGTCAACACAGTTTTTGTGGGCTACAAATGACGAAATGTCTTTAGGGGTAGATAGCTGGCTGACGCGTTAGCAACCACAGCAACCTGATGATGGGGAATGCTGCTTAGCCACAACGACTTTCAACGCCACCGACTTCACGCAATATTGTCCATCACTAGCGTCGTATGCCCGCTATGTCAGTCTAAAACATAGCTTACGCTTGTTACTTAGGGAAGCTTTCGCTGACGGTCTGAAAATGTAAGTTAACTCTTAGTGGATATTGTAACGTTAACTTGTATACTGTAACTAGCTCTAACTTCATAATCAATCGGATCATGTTGTAATTAAAGCGATTTCTTATTCCAGCATTTGTAACTTCATGCTGACGCAGTCTATTGTATTCATTTATTTCAGTTGGAATATTGCACGGAAGGCCACCTGAAGCCGCCATTACAATATTCCAATGGGTGAAGAAAAGCCAGACACTTTGGACTTCGTAAAGGATTTCCAGGAATATCTCAGCCAGCAAACTCAACATGTAAATATGATATCAGGATCTGTCAGTGGTGTCAAAGAAGCAGACGATCTTCCAGCAGGTAACAACTAAGCTACCTATTCATTTACCCGTCAACAGACATGAGCTGATCATGTTGCTAGAGCTAGTTGACCCCGTTCAGTTAACACTGACCCTTTTCATCACCCATCAACAGAGAAGGCATTTAGTCTTGTATCCAACAATTCTTTGTGTTCTTTCATTCTGTGTCCAGACTGCAGTCAGAATGGTCTGGACCATCCATCTGTGGACATGGCACTGGAGGATGGTTCAGGCCTACTGGTAGACGGCTTTGAGCGGACCTACGATGGCAAACTCAAGTGTCGCTACTGTAACTACGCTACCAGAGGCACAGCCCGGCTCATCGAACACATCCGCATTCACACCGGTGAGGCTTCCGGCAATGAGACCCTTGTCATATTTCTAATGATGTGTTTCCTTCCTCGTGTTTGTGATGCATGTTTTTACCTTCCGTAGGAGAGAAACCTCACCGATGCCACCTGTGCCCGTTTGCCTCGGCCTATGAGCGCCACCTGGAGGCCCACATGCGCTCCCACACGGGGGAGAAGCCCTACAAGTGCGAGCTGTGCTCCTTCCGCTGCAGCGACCGCAGCAACCTGTCCCACCACCGCCGCCGCCGTCACAAGCTGCTGCCCATGAAGGGCGCCCGCTCACTCTCCCACAAGAAGATGCTGAGCGTGCTCCAGAAGAAGACCGGCCTGGGCTACGGTCGCAGGCTCCTCATCAACTTCAGCCCCCCTTCCATGGTTGTGCACAAGGCTGAGAACATGAACGACTATTCCCACGAGATGCCTCGTCTGCGCCAAGAGGCCTACGACGACCAGGGAGGAGAGGGCGGGGAGAGCCGGTCCAGGGACGACTCCCACCATCATGACCTTATCATGGAAAACCCCCTTAACCAGCTGTCCACCCTGGCCGGCCAGCTGGCCAGTCTACCCTCAGAGACCCACCAGGCCAAGACTCAGACCCCCATGTCCCCGGGGGCCGAGTCCTGCGTCGACGAGAAGCCTTTCCTCATCCAGCAGCATCACCCAGCCACGGCTCCCGCCGCTGTCGCCGTGGCAGCCAGTGCTGCTCACTCCTCCCCCATCACCCCAGAGCCCAGGCCTACTCCTCACAGCAACTGCAGCCCGGGGATGGGCCCCTGCAGCGAGCACAGTGGACGCACAAGCACCCCCAGCGTCACCAACAGCCAGCCCAGTACCCCGGCCCCGGGCCTGACCTCCCTGCAACAGGACCCCCAGATGCTGCACCACTGCCAGCACTGTGACATCTACTTCCCCGACAACATCCTCTACACCATCCACATGGGTTGCCACGGTTATGAGAACCCCTTCCAGTGCAACATCTGTGGTCACAGATGTAGGAGCAAGTATGACTTTGCTTGCCACTTTGCACGGGGTCAGCATAAGCAGTGATTGGCCGGGGTCAGCATAAGCAGTGATTGGCCAGGGCCAGCATAAGCAATGATTGGCCAGGGACTGCTAAAAAGATGGAAGAGCTTGGTTTTTATTTGATTCCATAATGGGGATTTTTGTATTTATTTATTGCTTTTAAACTTTATGAAATTGGCCTTGATGTAGCCTAGCCTTTACACGTTTTGTGGACGGACATTTTCTAAGACTGACTTAACATTTGTAGATTTCAAAATGTATTTTTGTGTACATTTTAGAGTTCCCATGCTATGTATTTATTATTTTATAGCGATTAAGTGTAATAGAGATTTAAGATCTCACATAAATCAGTCAATCATCACCATTCCATAAGTTCTTTGTCACCACTGCAAAGATTGTATTATTATATTTGTGATGTGATTGCACTTAAAAATTTTCGTAATTTCATAGTGCATAGAGGGCACTTTTCATTCAAATTTCCAACAGTGCCTCAGATAGAATCTGGTTTGGATAATTTATTCAAGGATATAAAAGGACATTATCAGACAGAGTACCATGTCACTTTTATAAAGTCAATTTATCTTTATAAAAAAAAAGTGTATTTCTTTTTATAGAGGAGTAACTGTTGATTTGCAAAGGTCCCATACACAGTGCCCTCTGCAGAACCTTAGCAAGGAGGCCCACCTGTGGCTGTTACTGAGGGGAAGAGAGCTGCCTTCATATCATATCATCATCACAAGTTAGCCTAACGTGTCAGAAAGAGATCAGATCTTCTGTTCAGAATTGCCAAGTAGCACCAGAGATGCCATGTTTTAGCCTGACGTTAATCACCTTGAATTGCCTCAGTCGTGCCGTAGTATCAAGGCAGTGCATTACACTACCTGGTTCTCAATTCTTTACTGGATATTTACTGAGTGTTGTATTCTGAGTGGTCAGGTGTTGTATCCATAAAGGTGGACATATGCTGAAGGTGAAATAACCTACCTTAGCAGGATTGTTTTTTGTGTTGGATGCTGTCATGTTTGTTGCCTGGCAACAATGAGAACATAGCAACTGTTTCTGTCATCATGCTTAGATTAAAAACGATGTCTGATGATGAGTTTGTTGTCGTAGGTTTATAGACTTGCTTGGTGAATGTTTTAAGCGTTTTGGCGATCACTTTCTATCCTACGGGATGACAATTATGTGAAGAAAAAAATAATCCTAATAAAGTGTTTTCTAACAGAAATTCCTGTTGTCTTTTCAAGTTTGCAGTTACTCCTTTTTAGAGGCATCCTTGTGCAACTAACAAGTTAACACTTCAGCAGTAGCCTACTCTAATTACCTCAGTATCCTTGCCATTTAACTGGTGTAGAGTTCGCAAACATACAGAATACCTGAATTCAACAGTCTTTTGAGGATGCTTTTATTGATTTTTCAGAAATAAATGGTTATAGTGTAAGTATCAAATGTTACTGAGTTAGATGTGCTTCTGATTACAGGAGTTGGTTCACAGGTTTACTCAGGCCTTCACCTCATCCTTGACCTCTGGTTGAGGAAGTTCTCCTTCCTTCTCAAGGTCTGAAAATGGCAGAAAAATGAACATGTACTGTCTTTTATGTAGTACTTGAGCTAAATTTTTGTTTCATTTTTATCGCTGTCATCATGAACCACAATCATAACCTTCTCCATGGGTTTACTCAACTTGGCTTGGACTAAAACTTAGACAACAAAGACATGACACGAGAATAAAAATACACGTGTTGTGTTGTGCAATGACTTCGTAACCACCAGACGGGGTACTACAATGCTGATACGTTTAGTAAAATGCTGTATGCAGAAGAAGAGTGAAGTAAAGAGACAACTGAAGCTGCACACATTTCTTGATTGCCGAGTCTACTTTTTCAATGCTACAATACCACAACATGCAAGAATGAATCTTTTGTCAATGAATGAATCTTTCATATGATTCAGTGAGCACCAGTCTGCTGACCTTGACGTTGGATGGGGCCCAGCACCAAGGTGTGGCTGTCGTGGTTGGAGCCCAGGGCCCTGGCCTTGCGGGAGGAGCAGCCTCGCCGACAGCGGGAGTTGTAGTCCGAGGCCTGACAGATGATGACCTTGCACTGCAGGTATACAAACTCGTGGGTTCGCAAGAATTTGAAGGCCTTGAAGGTGAAGCGGGCGTAGCTGTGATTGCCTGAGAGGTAGGGACGGTAGGTGTTGTCCCTTGGACATCTGTGGGGACATTGAAGGGCACATGCTACTTTTGAGTCCCTCAGATTCAATAAATGTATGGTTGTGGAGGTATAAATGTTTATATTAAAGTAATCGAACCAACCATGAGTGAAAGAGGGCTCAAACACAATTTTTACTTCTTACCTACATGAAAAGGTATCATAAAGTGTACTTTAACATATGAAGCTAGTGTTTCTTACCCGTTGCGGACCAGGTCATAAGACCTGGTTTGGAAGTCGTGAGGTGAGGGCGAGGCCACGCAGGTGTCCAGGAACAGCACCAGACTGCTGTCGCTCCTCCTCAGACTCACCTGGACATACAGGTCCTGGTTGAGCTTGACCTTGAAGGGGACCTCTGTCACCTGGTTGTAGAAGTTACTGGAATGGTAGAAGGCCATGGTGCCGTTGAACCTGCCCGATCCTGTGATGGAGCTGTTGGAAACCTCGTTGGCTTGGTACATATTCTGGACCATGATGTCCTTCTCCATGTGACACTCCACGTTCAGTTTGAATTGCGACTGACGCGAGATCTCACCCGAGTTAGACGGGGTTGCACGGAGGGCGTTGGTGTACACCACTCTCTCATTCACAAACTGTCAGAGTGAACGTGAAAGGAGGATGAGGGAAAGGAGAAGAGACAAGCTTGATGGAAACTATAGTCTACACAACACTAATCTACTTGTCATACATCTCATAACCGCATCTTGCAGCAGATCTATTGTGCACAGTGTTAAGATATGTTGGATTCATTATCTAATAAATCATGGCACTCAGGGTCTGACTTTGAGCAATGTGAAATTCTGTGGTAACCACTGGCCTCTGGCATGAGTTGCTTACCTTTCTTACGGTTCCACAGGTGTTGATGGGGAAGCTGAACACCACTTGATAGCTGGAGACTGAAGGGCGGCAGTGTTGGTCATTCAGGTACAGGTTGTATCCATCATAACCCAAAGAGTTCAGGTAGGATCTGGAGACCACTATATTCATGATGTCCGAAGAGCAGTCCACCCGTCCTGACAAACGACAGCACAAAACATCCTGTTCGTCTTCCCCATTCAGAAGAAGTAATTCTTGCAGAATCGGAATGTCCACCTCCCTCTACAGCAGATAACCTTCACACACGCTTATCCACAAGGCCAGGAAGAGAGACACTGTTTCTACCGCTCAGTCACCCATGACGAGTCTTCTATGGAATCCAACCCCTAGCCTTTCTATCTTACAGAAGACTCACATACATTAACATAAAGACGCCAAGCTGGTCAGAGAAATGTGCTTCTTCCAAGCCTTCCCTGTCCAGGTTACCTGTGCTTGCTGGCAAAGAGCTGCTGAACTGAGCCTGAAAGCCACGGCTGACCACGGATCGGTCGGAGCGGAAGACAACCGTCAAGTAGCTGGAGGAAGAGTGGAAGGCATCCAGCGTGGTGTTCCCGCCGGAGCACAACTTCCCCAGTGGTCGGGAATTAACAGATGGACCATCGTACACGGCGACGTAGTCACAGTTACAGCAGTTCTCCAACCTGTGTAAAAAAACGAATGTCATTTAGGGGTCTTTAGCAGCAGGTCCCTGACACGGCTGAGAAGAGCGACCTGGGCTGCGTTTCCGGATAGCGATGGATCGTAACTAACGATCAAAAAACGAAACCATCAATATTTCTTACGTGTTTCCCAAACATGCTTGTAGGTTAATCTATGCGCTTTCAAGAGCTACAAATTTTCAAGAGACACTTTAGCTACGATGTCTTTGGGAACGGCCAGTAAAACTAAGATTCGTCCTACAATGGATTCTACGATCAACTTTGGCTGATGCTTTTGGGAAATGCAGCCCTGGTCTGCAATCTATGTGAGCTGCAGTCTTAGAGTAAATGGTTCTATAAAGAACCAAAAAGGGTTCTATCGCTTGCTTCATAAGGGAAATGGTTCTTTGCTCCAAAATGTAAAACCCTACGGTTCTATATTGAACCCCAAAGAACCCTTATTTTTTAAAGTGTGTGATCGAGTATGACACTCACTCCAGCGAGGTGAATGATAGGTAGACCCTTTGTCCAGCAGGGACCGATAGCTGCCACACACAGTTAGCGTTGTCATGGTAATAGCCAGGGTAGTAAGGGCTGGTGAAGGACCCAGAGCCATACAGGTTCTCTCCACAAGGCAAGTGAGGCGCTAGAGCGAGGAAAGGACAACATGAGAAAAGGAAATGTCAACACGTCAGATCTTCAAGAGTCAGTTGGGGATGTCAGGTAATTAATGAAAAGTTAATTTTACTGAGAATTGTCCATACCTGCTGTTGTGTATGGGCCGTTGGTGCCCATTGGACAGTAAGCTGAAGGAGAAAAATGGGAATTACATTTAATGATAATAATAATAATTTATGTGGTCATCTATGAAATGTTCAGTCACCCTGGACTACTTCAAGTAGTATACAGCATACATTTTTAAAGGCTTTTATTAGAACAAAAGTTGCCATTATTTGTGTAGTTCTGCATAATAAAATGTTCACATTTGTACATTATAAGTTGAGAAAGCACAAACTTTCACCCATTGTCTCTAAAATTACTGTAATGGTGCACAGTCAGTCACAGCTGAAAACACTTACAGCTGTAGTCATAGCAGCAGTTGCCATAGCGTTGACAGGAACTACTGCAGGAACAGCTTCCAAGATTCGAGCCACAGTTATACCGACAGGATCTCTGAGCTGGAAACATAAAGCAGATGCCTCATTAGGACAAAATTATCCTGTCCTATATGGTGTTGGCAACTGCTTAATAAACAGTACCAACAACCAAACAAAAACACTGATTTAGGTAAACATGTTTCTTTTGAATATGCCTTAAATAACTGCAAAAATTATGAGTTATAGATATAGCCGCCACAAATATACCTGTAGTCGGAGCATCTTGTGTTGTACTTGCACAGTAATCTATAGAAGACAGACATATCCTTAAATGTCCTTTACATTGTAAAACAGGTGACCAACGATTGTAATTGGTAACATTGTAAATTGAGAAAGGACACACAGTCACCCATTGTTGCTAACATGACTGAGATGGTGTTAAGTCAGTCACTGAGCTGAATAACTTACAGCTGTAGTCATGGCAGCAGTTGCCATAGTATTGACAGGAACTGCTGCAGGAACAGCTTCCAAGATTCGAGCCACAATTATACCGACAGGATCTCTGAGCTGGAAACATAAAGCAGATGCCTCATTAGGACAAAATTATCCTGTCCTATATGGTGTTGGCAACTGCTTAATAAACAGTACCAACAACCAAACAAAAACACTGATTTAGGTAAACATGTTTCTTTTGAATATGCCTTAAATAACTGCAAAAATTATGAGTTATAGATATAGCCGCCACAAATATACCTGTAGTCGGAGCATCTTGTGTTGTACTTGCACAGTAATCTATAGAAGACAGACATATCCTTAAATGTCCTTTACATTGTAAAACAGGTGACCAACGATTGTAATTGGTAACATTGTAAATTGAGAAAGGACACACAGTCACCCATTGTTGCTAACATGACTGAGATGGTGTTAAGTCAGTCACTGAGCTGAATAACTTACAGCTGTAGTCATGGCAGCAGTTGCCATAGTATTGACAGGAACTGCTGCAGGAACAGCTTCCAAGATTCGAGCCACAGTTATACCGACAGGATCGCTGAGCTGGAAACATAAAGCAGGTGCCTCATTACATTACATTTACATTTATGCATTTAGCAGACGCCTTTATCCGAAGCGACTTCCAAGAGAAACCTTTACAAAAGAGCATAGGTCACTGATCATAACAACGAGATAGTCCCAAACATTGCAAGCAGCCAAAACAAGAAGCATACATTGTGAAAAAACTAAACAGGACAAAATTATCCTGTCCTCCAAGGTGTTGGCAACTGCTACAAAAAAAACACTGATTTGGGTAAACATGGTTTCTTTTGAATGTGCAAAAACTAAAGTACTTAAATAACAACAGTTATAGACGCAGCAGCCAAGGATCAGAAGCAACCACTTTTGACTGCATACATTTATTCCCCCCCCCCGTGTAAAATCAACTGTGGCTGTCACACAAGATGGTTTGCAGGGGGTTTTACCTTGAGATGTTTCATATGTGCCCTCTGCTGTTGGGGTTACTGCTGTTGTGCCCTCACAGTATTCTAAGAAAGGTAAATTATTCGCATGGTGCAACGGATTAGAACAAACGAGAGACACTACTAAAGTAACACAACACCCCCAATGTAAACGCAGATTGTAAGATCTTCACATACCATAGTAGCTATGGCAACAGTTTCCATAGTACCGGCAGTTGTAATGGCAGGAGCAGTGTCCAACATTGTAACCACAGTTGTACCTGCAGAGATCTTGGTGGAAAGGACACACACACACGTTGAGAGGTCTTCACACTTAACGGCTAAACTAACACACATAATTTATAATAGTTTAGTCGGTGAATCGAAAGGAGTATTAAACAGATTTATTGAAATACCATAATAGTACAGTATATACTAGTATAGTACAATATGGGCCTATGAACGTCAATGGTTTTCATTCCTTCTCTGTTAAGCAGGTTAACCTACCTCTGTCAGCAGTTGTGTCCATAGGCCAATGAGTGGGCTCCATAGTAGTCTCCAAAGCAGTGGTTGTTTCAGGTTGCGGGGACCCACCTGGACAGTGGTCTAAACACACACGAAAATTGAACCTTTACCATTAAAAAATGGGAAGCATCCACAAGGTAAAAGTTTTATCAATAAATGAGGCAAAGGGATGAACGCCTGGGCATTCTTGGTTCTTACTTCGATAGTCCTGGCAACAGTTGCCGTTGTATTCACAGAGGTATGAACATGAACAGTTCCCCATCTGATGGCCACAGTTATATCTACAGGATCCTTCAGCTACATGTAAACATGAACAGATGTAATCAACCATTGGATGTTGCTTCTAAAACATGCTGTTATTTCTTCAAGAGTAAACCGCCTGTAGACAGTATTCTGTTAACAGTGTTCACTATCGTGTGAAGAGTTATATAAGGGAACGTATTCATAAATTCCCTGTCTGCCATATCAAAATGCAGAAAATACAATACACTATGGAGATCCAAGACACGGATAGTTAGGTGAGGGGCTGGTGTGTTCCCCTCAACTGCAGTGACTTACCCACTAACTGGTATTCAGCCTGAAAGCCTTGGTGGTTTTGAGATCCATCACTTTGGAACTTCACGGTCATATTTGCTCCAGTGGAGTGGAAGGAGGAGGACTGTCTGTCACACAGCTTCCCCAGCAGTCGGCCTCTGGTCGAGGAGCCGTCGTAGACAGAGATGGCATCGTACTGGCAGTTGGAGCTTTTTTCAAGACTGAGAGCAGAGACAGGGAGGATGGAGAGGAATGGTCAGATTTCCTCGCTTGTTTGCTAACTATCTGTCACATATGTAATGCGTCTGACTGTATTATTTAATGGATTCATCGTTTTCATCGGAAAGTTGAATATAAGTGGGAGGAGCCAGCTTTACCTTCTGTCAATAAAAGGAGACGTTATCAGTGTGTGAATGGAAGCCTGCTTATACCTGACGAAGGGGAAATCCAGTTGAATAACTTGATTTCCTCCAGATGTCTGGATGTACCACACACAGTATGCATTGTTGGGGTAGTTGCCTGGGTAGTTGGGGCTGTTAAACTTTCCTCTTGACCCTAACAGGGAGCCACCACACTGGGCATAGGCTAAAAAGAAGGAGAGGATACAATATTTAGAACAAGTTGTTGCCTCAGTCACCATGATTCCTTCTAAACAGGCACCTTTGAGGGCATATATCAAATGTCCTAGGTAGCTAAACAGTGCATATGTCAAGACGGACATCTTTGTTAGGATTGCCTCATGACAGTCGATTATTTCTGTCTTTTGGATGAATTGTTCAACAAATCAACGGTCCTGAAAACACAAAATAACGTGTCTCTAGTCATTGCATCTTCCTTACTGCTGGTTCTATACCATGGATCTGGTGTGGTCCATTGACCTAAAAAAACAGATTAAGAGTTAATGTCAATGAGCAGAATCTCAACATAAATGTTTGTCAGAGGCACATTGATGGCTGCAAATCAGAAGTCAGTTTATTCTTAAGAAACAGACATCAATTCAAAACATAACGTAGATGTCTGTAATCTTACCTTGAGCTGCACTTATGAGTAGCAGAGAACAAGCTACAAAAAGTGTTGCCATGTTTCACCGATGGTCCGATTGTGTCAGTCCAACATTACAGGGGTTTAAATACCCAACGGATGGCTTGAAACTTCCTTAAAGCACCAATAAAATTGCATCTCAAATCATGTCCCAAATTCTTTATGACGACTGCGTGGGAAAGTGTACACATGGGCCTGTGGTCATAAAGTATTTTATTCAGATAACGATGAGGATGTCACATCCAGCAAAAGTCGAGCATCTCATAAACCTTAACTTCCAACAAATGACAAGAACATTAAAGACATACACTTGAATTACCAAAAGGAAGAGTAATCAACCTGCATATGAAAATGTGCCGGTATGGCTACATCTGGTACATTAGCATGATGGACCCAAGCACTCGTGTTGAAGATTCACTTATTCTTCTTATGTAAAATAAACATGAAGAGGAGAAACTCAACAAGTGGGCAAAAGTGCTAAATCAGCAGGCTTGTGAAAACACCTTTCCCGCTCTCTATCCGTGTATACTTGCAGTTGAAAAATTGAATTGGTTCCATGCCCCAGTACAAACCAGTAGGCTACATGGTAAATGTGTATTTATAAAAGGACATTATTTGTTAAATGCATAACCTATAATTAATTCAAAACTGCTTCTGTCGAAATAATGAATATTGTGACCAAACTTTGGTTTTGTTTCTATAGACAACACTTATCTTCATCTGGGCGATTTCCTTAAAATGCAACCCCATGCTGAGATGAATGAATACCTAAACACTGTCACATCTTTCAAAGGCTATGAGTTTTGCCAAATATAATATGCATATACATTTGTTTACATCAGATATGTCAAGTGTTTGTGACAGAGTGAGCCCGGATCCTAAACTGTGTAGCTGCACATGGTGTATTCTGTTGACCCAAGTGCCTTAAGAGGATTTTCCTTATTATGTGCAAGTGTGCAATTCTCTCGAGGCTGTAAAGCAAGCACCTGTTGAGTTTACGTCCTTTTCCCAAGACAGAATGTCAGATCAGAGTCACTACCGTTTAAGAGACCGGTTTAGCATTTCTGTCTGCTAGTTCTGGTTTAAAGTAGTAAGTGTTAATCCATTCACTTCTACTTAATTGAAAATAGGCTATTCCTTCACTCTGCACGTTACACTTGCAGACGTTCGATGTCCAGTGACTCGGTGTACATTTACATTTAGTCATTTTAGCAGACGCTCTTATCCAGAGCGACTTACAGTAACTACAGGGACATTCCCCCCGAGGCAAGTAGGGTGTAGTGGTGCCTTGCCCAAGGACACAACGTCATTTGGCAAGGCCGGGAATCGAACTGGCGACCTTCAGATTACCAGCCCGATTCCCTCACCATTCAGTCACCTGACTCCCCCCGGTGTAGTTCTACTATATCCCGTGTAATAATACAATTCTGTATCGGCAGATTTGGGGTTCGGTTGTGATATGGCGGGAATATTAGCATCCCAGTGTTACTGCAGTTTACTTCCAAAGCAGGCATTCACAACCTTTTCGCGGCCACTTACTACATTGCTTAAATATTTTTGCGGCCCCCCCAAACCAAACTTCAACAGAGTACCCGCCTACTTGGAAGTCAACGCTTTTCAATGAGGCGAGGCCAGATTCTCTGTACAAATGAAATGTACGAGAGTCTGGTTAGGACAAGGCTACTGTGGCCCCCCTGAACTGACTGAATTAATTTCTTCTTCTTGTAGTCATCATGAACTGAGGAAGGGACATTGCAGCCTTTTTTGCCCCAGTAAATAAAAAGGTTAGAGAAACATATCAAGGTATTGAGAGAGCTGAGGAGCTGGAAGAGGGAGAGCCAGAGCCGTTTGTATGATTTTAATGTAAAGCAAAATTTTAGTTTAATGTAATGTTTAAATATAATTTGTTTCCGTTTTTAAATGTGCCTCTCTGATTAAACACTGGTCCCCCTTGGCCCCCCAGTAAAATTAGTCTAGAACCGCCACTGGTCCTTGAATTTAGGTATGCCTCTTTTCTCATTCCGAAACCAGTTCTAGAAGTTGTTTTTCGTCCTGGAAGACCTTAATTTGCATACAGTATAAAGTTAGTTTAGCTAACCATTAAAATTTAAATCAAGGCGCCTGCCTTTGACGGCCAAGTTTAGAATGGATCGATATCTCGACTAAAAATTGTGTACAACTGAATTATACCACTAGATGGGGCAAAAAGCATTACTGCGCTGTAAAGAACAGCAGCCCGTGCAGCAGTGATGGTCTGTTCCGAGTCAGCGTCACACTTGACTGTTCTCTCGAACAAGCTCACCACATTTACCGGCAGAAGTCTAGTGTGAGTGGGTAAGTAGCTGCCTGTGTTGATGCTAATTCAGTGTAAATTGTAATACTGTTTTACCAGCTAGCTTGTCGTGTTGGTTTAATTAAGTGACGTACGCAATAGCTAGCCCTGCAACACGAATTGTTTTGGATTTAACTCTTTCAAGTGATGCTATCTAGCTAACTAGCTACTGTATGTTATTTTTCTTCAACAAGGCCGGTTAGGTTCGGATAAAGTGTTGACCACACTCACAGTTAACGAGTTAGAGATGGATAGAATTCAAAATATAAACGAAGGCTAAACTCTGTCTCCTGTCGGATAGCTTAGCTATTAGCCCGAATGTATATGCATCTGTGCTCAGGTAGGACAAGTCAGTCACCTTTCTTGAATGAATGCTATCGGAGTCACCGCCGGGTGGCCCGGGATAATTTCACGGAATACTTTTCTGCTCTACTCGATTGCTTGATTTGTTCATTATTCTACTCTAACTATTTAGACAGTGTAGCCTCTTTCATCCTGTTTTTTACACAGCCAAGATGAACTAGTCTGGCCATACCATCCATGTCCATATACAACGCTAACTAGCTGCCAGAACTTCATTACTGTAATTATTGCTAGTTTGCTCATTTTTAATCGAGAGGTTATCCATTTTCTAATGGTCTGACGTGCATTGGTTTGTGTAGGAGGACGTGGTCCTTTTTTCAAAACGTGTTAGGAGAAGTTCCTCTAACAGACCCTTCATTGTCACCAAATACTCATTTGAATCTAGGACGTATTTAAATAAAGCCACACTAGGAAGACGCTAACTGATTCCCTAGTCATATTCAAATGCAATTCAACTAGAAAAAAATTCTAGCCAACCTGCTTCGATCGTTATGGTGTTGCTTGATTGCAACAAAAGTTAGCCTGAGGTTTTAATGGGTGAGTGTTGAGGTGGGGGTCTATTAAGTGTCCATCTTTTCAGCAGAAGCATGACCAAACTTGTGAGATGCAGAATATTTGTCAGTATCTCCTAATCTACACAACGTTTATCTTGAAAACATGCCAGCTAAACATCAGTTATCCCCTAATTCGCACACAGTCGCTAATTGCAGTCCTTGTTGACTGCAGGACATGAATGTAATGTGAAACACAGTGTTGAGTGGTCATGAAAGACAAGGGACGTGGCAAGGAAAGACGATTAGAGATATTTCGACAAAGAATCCTATCAGATAAACAGAGGCAGCTAAGCTGTATTTACGCTGTTGTGATAGAAGACACATTGTCTCTCTATTGTCAAGGAGTCGGTTGGCAACCAGCAAGATGTAAGACATCACGAGGATAGCGCCGGACCCTGGCAACATGAGTAGCTGTTCTGGCTTTCTGGTCAAAGAGCAGACATACTTCTCATGCATTCTCATCTCACATCTAATGCATTTTAGTTATGTTTTCTATCTAGGGAAGCATCAGTCAGACCAGTCCATCTGTCACCATACCCCACCCCACCTCACAGAACCTCTCTACTAGACACCGCACCACCATGTGTCAGCTGTCATTCATTTTCTACCATTCTGAAGTCTCACTCGTCTAGTTGTTTACCCCTCTCCCCACTCTCCCACTCTTTCTTTGCCTTGGGGCTGTTTTATGGACGACCATTTGGTTGGTAGGAGAGGAGACAAAGGCCTCTCTCACCCGAGTCGCTATGGAGACCCACATGTCTGAGTGATCCAGGACTCGGCCGTAGGCAGTGGTCAGCTATAGCATCTCCTCCCACTCGGTCTGCCTTGACACTGTCTTAATAGAGAGTGAGAGAGTGTGTGTGTGTGTGTCTATGAACGTGAGAGTGTGTGTGTGAATGTGTGTGTGAATGTGAGAGTGTGTGGGGTCACGGGGCGTCTCTGCCTGTCATAGGGGGTGTGTCCAGACAATGTGTGGGTTAGCCTTGACGTCACCCCTAGATTCAGCATACAACAAGCAGAGCTTGTGTCTAAACTGCTCCTTGTCTGCTCACATATGGCTCATTGTCATCCATGCTTAAGGACGGAGGAGAGAGAGAGAGGGGGGGTTAGGGTGTGAGGTGAGGCCTGTGCTCTTAATCATTCACTATCTCCGAAACCACCCTTACTGAACAGGAAGGCCGGAGGCGTTGAGTTCAGCTGGCTGGCTGAGGTGAAGTTAAAGATTAGCCAGTGACCCCACCCAGGCCCAGCTCCGGAGGGTGTGTGGTACTGTACACTGCTGGCTGGTGACCTGAAGGTGAAGGGTGTTCCTCAACCATGAATGTGTCACTTGAGTTATTTTCAGTTAACTGTGTAGGAGGGAGAGGAGGAGGAGGGGGAAAAAGAGAGAGAGAGAGAGAGGGGGTGGGGGGGGGGGGGCAAAGAGCATGAGCCTGGCAGACGAGGCCAAGGGTGTGGTGGGGGTAGGGGCAAAATGAAACAAAGGATTGAGTGAAGGAGAATAAGCCTAAAGACATTGAGTGGCAACTCCTGCTTACTCCTCTCACTCTCCCCCCCTCCTCTCTCCCCACCTCCTCTCTCCCCACCTCCTCTCCCCCCTCTCTCACCCCCTCCCTCCTCTCCCCCCTCTCTCCCCCCCTCCAAGCTCCCGGCCTCCTCCCTGCGTTTGCTTCCGGACCCCCAGCCCAGGGAATGTTCCGACGGGGACATGCCTTACGTGGATAGGCAGAACCGAATCTGTGGCTTCCTAGATATCGAGGAGAATGAGAGCAGCGGGAAATTCCTCCGTCGCTACTTCATCCTGGACACACAGCTGGGCAGCCTGGTCTGGTACATGGACAACCCACAGGTAACTATCACCCTTCACCTTCTACACTGCCCTGCTTTTCTAATAGGAATAATACTGTGTTCATTTGGCAGACACTTGTTTGGTTTGTTTGGATAGTCCCACTCCCCTTAGCGAATCAAACGTGTGTTCACACGAACGGGTTTTCACTCATAAACCAAACAGTCGACCAATCACCGACAAGCAAGGAAATCCCTCAGGAGGGCAGGTTTGACAGGTCATTAGAAACATTCAAAACCTCTCATATGCTTGTTTTATTTGGGAAGCATCTCTACTAACTAAATAGCTCCTGTTATTCCCTTGAATAATGATTTTTCCCGTATCTCACTCTGTCTCTCTCTTCGTCTCCTTTCTTTCCTCCACCCCCCCCTGCCCTCCACCCCCTGCCCTCCACCTTCCCTGCCCTCCACCTTCCCTGCCCTCCACCACCCCCTGCCCTCCACCCCCCCTGCACTCCACCCCCCTGCCCCCTTTAGAATCTGCCCGTGGGTGCAGACTGTGTCGCCTCCCTCAAGCTCACCTACATCTCCAAGGTAGGAGTGGCTACTCTCAGCATCATGTCCTAATTTAACCCCAATTATACCCCATATAGCGTTGTTATTCATTCATTTTTACTGTGTGCGTTTCGCATCCTTTCAAATGTTACCCTGTATTGTTTTGTAAAACTACTACGCTTAAGTGCCTTTGCAAATTGCCGCTCAGGGACAAATAAAGTGCATTGAATTGAATAAGCTTCCGTTTGACTGCTTCTCACAGTCCTTCTGTCTTTCAGGTGAGCGATGCTACTAAGCAGAGACCAAAGGCTGAGTTTTGCTTTGGTGAGTCTGACCGTGGAGGAACCACAACCTCTCCTGGGATTCCTCTCTTTAACCTCCTCTGGTTAAAGGATTGATCCTTTTCTGACCTTGTCTGTGTTTCCACACAGCCTGTGCAGCCGAGCCAGCCTCCATGTGCAGCTCAGCCAGCTCTCGTCCTCAGCTGGAAAGCCAGCGCTCGATCCTCAGGCACTCTTTTCTAAAAAAAGACAGTTAATATAACTGAACTCCTCACAGCATCATGGCCCTGGACCACTGTACATTTACATTTAGTCATTTAGCAGACACTCTTATCCAGAGCGACTTACAGTAAGGATAGGGACTCCCCCTGAGGCAAGTTGGGTGAAGTGCTTTGCCCACGGACATGACGTAGTTTTGCATGGCCGAGAATCAAACCGGCAACCTTCTGATTAATATCCCGATTCCCTAACCGCTCAGCCGGCTATGACGGCTCATTTAACAGTTTCTCAAATGTAGCAGTTATTTTTTGTAATGTCTGAGCTGATGACAGATCCAGAGCCAAAATCAGAATGGCCATGGAGTAAGGCTCAGTTTGGCCCTGGAGTAAGGCTCAGTTTGGCCCTGGAGTAAGGCTCAGTTTGGCCCTGGAGTAAGGCTCAGTTTGGCCCTGGAGTAAGGCTCTGTTTGGCCCTGGAGTAAGGCTCAGTTTGGCCCTGGAGTCAGGCTCAGCCTGGCCCTGGAGTAAGGCTCAGTTTGGCCCTGGAGTAAGGCTCAGTTTGGCCCTGGAGTAAGGCTCAGTTTGGCCCTGGAGTAAGGCTCAGTTTGGCCCTGGAGTAAGGCTCAGTTTGGCCCTGGAGTAAGGCTCAGTTTGGGCCTGGAGTAAGGCTCAGTTTGGCCCTGGAGTAAGGCTCAGCCTGGCCCTGGAGTAAGGCTCAGTTTGGCCCTGGAGTAAGGCTCAGTTTGGCCCTGGAGTAAGGCTCAGTTTGGCCCTGGAGTAAGGCTCAGCTTGGCTCTGGAGTAACTTGGCTCAGTTTGGCTCTGGAGTAAGGCTCAGTTTGGCCCTGGAGTCAGGCTCAGCCTGGCCCTGGAGTAAGGCTCAGTTTGGCCCTGGAGTAAGGCTCAGTTTGGCCCTGGAGTAAGGCTCAGTTTGGCCCTGGAGTAAGGCTCAGTTTGGCCCTGGAGTAAGGCTCAGTTTGGCCCTGGAGTAAGGCTCAGTTTGGGCCTGGAGTAAGGCTCAGTTTGGCCCTGGAGTAAGGCTCAGCCTGGCCCTGGAGTAAGGCTCAGTTTGGCCCTGGAGTAAGGCTCAGTTTGGCCCTGGAGTAAGGCTCAGTTTGGCCCTGGAGTAAGGCTCAGCTTGGCTCTGGAGTAACTTGGCTCAGTTTGGCTCTGGAGTAAGGCTCAGTTTGGCCCTGGAGTAAGGCTCTGTTTGGCCCTGGAGTAAGGCTCAGTTTGGCCCTGGAGTAAGGCTCAGTTTGGCCCTGGAGTAAGGCTCAGTTTGGCCCTGGAGTAACTTGGCTCAGTTTGGCCCTGGAGTAACTTGGCTCAGTTTGGCCCTGGAGTAACTTGGCTCAGTTTGGCCCTGGAGTAACTTGGCTCAGTTTGGCCCTGGAGTAACTTGGCTCAGTTTGGCCCTGGAGTAAGGCTCAGTTTGGGCCTGGAGTAAGGCTCAGTTGGGCGTGAACGTGTGGGTAGGTTTGGACTGGAAAATTGCGTTTTTTTTTTTAAATTTAAACCGGTTGAGGAACTCCTGGGTTAAGGCCTAAATCATGGTTTGCGTTTCACGGTTGGTTAATTTTCTTACTTCTGGCCAGCATGTTCATGCTCGCTATAGCTTTAATGCGTTCTTAATAGCTCTTTCCAGGAAAGGCTGTTTTGGAAAAGCCGTCATATAGGCAAATACTTCAAGATGGACTTACAGTAAAAGTGGGGTCAGAGCAACAGGCTGATTCATTGTTGTGTGTGTGTGTGTGTGTGTGTGTGTGTGTGTGTGTGTGTGTGTGTGTGTGTGTGTGTGTGTGTGTGTCTCTCAGACCAACACCACATTTTAAGGCGTGTGTGTTTGATCCCAGCAATGAGTCAGATAATGGATCTTATTCCAGTTACCCCGGAAACCCCCCCTCCACCCCACCCCCCCTTCATACCAGGTTTCCTAGCAACCTCCGTAGTTCCCTGGTCTCTGCCCCCTGATTGGCCTGACGTTCTCGAGCCTCTGCTCTGAGTCCCACATGAGGATGTGAGGAATCTTCCTTCCTCTGACGGTTGGTTCCTTGGTTTCTAGAACTCTCTCGTCTGAGAGGGTGCTAGTACTTTGGAACATCTCTTTTCTTCATCTCTTACCGGTTGACTCCAAAGATAATTTTACTGACAGACAGTGTTCCTCTCCTTAGTAACTTCCCCCTCTCCCTTCTCCCTCTCTCTTCTCCCTCTCTATGTTGGAAATGTGCTACTCAAATTTACGCCAACTGCAAGCAGAGAGAAGGTACAGGGAGAGGATAGAGGGAGCGGGTGTCTCATGGATTTTCCTGAACTGAGACAGGATGTGACCACAAACTCTCTTCCTCTCACGCACACACACACACGTGCACACACCCACACACACACCCACGCACACAGTGTGGAAGAATGATGTCCTTTGTGACTCCGTCCTAAGAAGTGTTTCTCTGCCCTGCCACCCCTCTGCCCTGCCACCGCCCTGCCCTGCCACCCCCCTGCCCTGCCCTACCACCCCCCTGCCCTGCCCTACCACCCCTCTGCCCTGCCCTACCACCCCTCTGCCCTGCCCCCCCTCTGCCCTGCCCTACCACCCCTCCTGCCCTACCACCCCTCCTGCCCCACCACCCCTCTGCTCTGCCCTGCCACCCCTCTGCCCTGCCCTGCCCTACCACCCCTCCTCCCCTACCACCCCTCTGCTCTGCCCTGCCACCCCTCTGGCCTGCCACCCCTCTGCCCTGCCCTGCCACCCCCCTGCCCTGCCCTACCACCCCCCTGCCCTGCCCTACCACCCCTCTGCCCTGCCACCCCTCTGCCCTGCCCTACCACCCCTCTGCCCTGCCCTACCACCCCTCTGCCCTGCCCTACCACCCCTCTGCCCTGCCCTGCCACCCCTCTGCTTTTTAGAATGTTCTAGAAGTTTGGAAGAAAGGACAGGGACATGCATGCAGAGGGAGAGAGAGAGAGAAAGGGAGAGGGTGAGGGAGAAATAGAGAGGCACTCTGTGTCAGAATCAGTGATTGAGAGCTAATGAGTGTTTGACCTAAAAGTGTTCCGTGTGGGAGTGAGATCAGGGAGTGATTTGAGCTCATTAGCGAGAGGCTTTTTCCACTTCCAGGAGCACCCAGTGTTCAATGTCCTGTTAACGACAGCATCACATCCCATCTAGTACAAGCCTGATGTGCTGCCAGCCCAGCTCTGGGAGATGAGTCATTTACACTTGGTCAGGCTTTGAACTTGTTGATGTGTGTGTTTCAGTCATCAACGCTGGGATGAGGAAGATCTTCCTGCAGGCGAACGACCAGCAGGACCTGGTGGACTGGGTCAACGCTCTCAACAAGGCCACCAAAATAACTGTGAGACACACACACACACACACTCTCTATTCCATCCATGTGTTGTCACCCATGTGTGTGGAGGGTGTGTGGAGGGTGTGTGGAGGGTGTGTGGAGGGTGTGTGGAGGGTGTGTGGAGGTTAGTGACTCGGCGTTCCTCCCTGGGCAGGTCCCCAGGCCGTGTGAAGGCCAGCAGGACGTGCAGAGTCAGGGAGCCCTGCAGGAGCTGGCCCAGGGGCCCAGGAAGCAGGTGTCCTACAGGACGGAGATCATCGGAGGGGTCCCCATCATCACCCAGACGCAGGTACCTGTAGTCCCCACGCAGCTCTGTGTTCTCTGGGCCACGTGCTGCCGTGTTGACCTGGGGGTTACACAGTGAGACACAAGTATGGACTCTCATAATGGCCCAACCTCCGTCAACACCCCCACCTCACCCCTTCCACCTCCCTCTGTTCCTCCTTCCCCCAATTCATCTCCACCCCCTGCCTGTCTCCCTCTTCCCCCCTCCCCTGGGTCTCCCATCCTCCGCCTCCCTCCCCCCCTCCCCCTCTCCAGCAGGAAGGTGGAGAGGGCCAGGATGGGCCAGACAGGGAGGGTCTGCGACGGTCTCACAGCCAGCTTCCGTACTTCCTGGGCAGGCCGGCTCTGGACCACACGGTCATCAAGTCTGGCTACTGCGTCAAGCAGGGCGCCGTGGTGAGTGAAAGCCAGCGCTCGGATGGAGCTGCGGGGTTTCCAGGGGTGCTGGGAGAGGGCTGGATACCCTGTAGGTCCGGGGGAAGGTCCTCCAGGAGTGTGCCCTGAGACAGTTTCTCTTGTTTTTGACACGTCTTATCTTTCCCCAGATGAAGAATTGGAAGCGGAGGTATTTCTTACTGGAGGAGAACTCGATGAGTTACTTCAAATCAGATCTGGTAAACTGCCAATCTCATCAACACTGTTAATTTTTACATTTACATTTAGTCATTTAGCAGACGCTCTTATCCAGTGGTGGAATCAACTCCCCACCTCCATCAGAGACACGGACTGTCTCTCCACCTTCAAGAGAAGGCTCAAGACACACTTGTTCCGGGAGTACAATGGTACTTAGGAATGGTTTGCTGAACCCAACGCTAGTTTCCTCAAGGTTCACAATGACTCTTGCTTAGACTGTTGCTCTTGTTGGTTAGTGGTAGCTGATTTAAACTGTTGTATTCTTTTTTAGTTAATCCTATTTTTATTGCTTTCCTACAGGTACACCTGCACTTAGAGATTAATGTTGTGTAATTTTTAACTTGTTTAACTACATGCTCTTATGGTTTCTTCCCTTTAGCACTATTTTTTGGTTGTTCACAATATGTACTTCTTGTTTTTGACTACCCGCAATGCTGTGGGGCTATCTTGTTGTTATTATCAGTGACCTATGCACTTTGTGAAGCTCTCTCTTGGAAGTCGCTTTGGATAAAAGCGTCTGCTAAATGAATAAATGTAAATCCAGAGCGACTTACAGTAAATACAGGGACATTCCCCCCGAGGCAAGTAGGGTGAAGTGCCTTGCCCAAGGACACAATATCATTTGGCGCAGCCGGGAATCGAACTGGCGACCTTCAGATTACTAGCCTGATTCCCTAACCGCTCAGCCACCTGACTCCCTGTTAATGCAGTATTGTCTGTTGAAAGTGACAGATTTCTATATGGTTGTACTTCCACTCATTTCTCTCTCTGCATGCCACACACACGGTTGTAACACGTTTCACGCTAAGTCTGGAATTCTGCACATGACCAAACATGCCTCTTTACCCCTTCCCAACCTCCGCCCTCCCACGCACACACACGTCAGCACCCGTATGGGCCCGTATTGTAGACCTAGTGAGACAGCAACAGTGCCCAAGGACATGGCCTGTCTGTCCTGACACTGTCAACGCCAGGCTTAGAAGACAACAATGTTACTATCACAGTGTCCCTGAACAACAAGGCCTACTGCACCATACCACAAGCTTTCTCTTTAGTTTAACATTTATTATTATTCGTTGGTTTAGCATTTATTATGAGAAGTTTAGGTGTAGAGAATAGAAATAATAGAATATCATCTCTCTCTCTCTCTCTGCTTCTGTCTATGCCTCTCTCTCTGCCTCTGTCTCTCTTTTCTCTCCAGGAAAAGGACCCTCTGAGAGTGATCCCATTGAAAGAGGTTAACAAAGTCCAGGAGTGCAAACAAAGGTGCAACCACAAACACCTCCTCTCTGTGGAACAAAAAGCCCTCCTCACAGCTGCCCCGTCTAGTGCTGGGTGAGCCTGGTACTCCCTGACTGACTGGAACCTGGCTCTTGCCCCTCCCCCCTCTTCCCCCCCACCCTCCTCCCTCTGTCCCTCCCCAGTGACATCATGATGAGGGACAACCTGTTTGAGGTGGTCACCCCGTCCAGGACCTTCTTCCTCCAGGCCGACAGCCCGGAGGAGATGCACAGCTGGATCAAGGCCGTGTCTGGAGCCATCGTGGCCCAGCGGGGCCCCGGGAGGTCTGCAGCCTCAGTATGTACCTGAGGGAGGGAGGGAGGGAGGGCCAGGGGGGCATGCTGTCTTCTCCTCTGTCTCCTGTCCTCAGTGTGTCCAGCTGCAGGGGATGCCTTCAGGATCAGGGGATGTCTGGAAGGGCTCACGCCAGCAGCCATCCAACCCCCTGCTATCCACACACAAGCACCAATCGAATCTTTTAAAAAGCAGTAATGCTCTCCACGAGTATTACTCCGTCCCCCCCTGCCCTTGTAGAGATCAGAGCCGGACTGCCCCGTGGCTCAGTCCAGCCTGAGGCCCCAGGCAACACACCCCAGGCCTGAGGCCTGACACCCCCCCCCCCCCCCCCCCCCCCCCCGTGTGCTCTAATCCAGCTTTGCACTGTGTTGTTGCAGATGCGGCAAGCCCGCCGGCTGTCGAACCCCTGTATACAGAGGTACACGTCCCGCATCGGGGAGTGCAGCAGCACGTACGTCAGCTTTTCTACCCCCCTCCCCTCCAAACCTCCTCTCCCTCCAAACCTCCCCTCCTCCCTCCTCTCCCTCCAAACCTCCTCTCCCTCCAAACCTCCCCTCCTCCCTCCTCTCCCTCCAAACCTCCTCTCCCTCCAAACCTCCCCTCCTCCCTCCTCTCCCTCCAAACCTCCTCTCCCTCCAAACCTCCTCTCCCTCCAAACCTCCCCTCCTCCCTCCTCTCCCTCCAAACCTCCCCTCCACCCTCCTCTCCCTCCAAACCTCCCCTCCTCCCTCCTCTCCCTCCAAACCTCCCCTCCTCTCCCTCCAAACCTCCCCTCCTCCCTCCTCGCCCTCCAAACCTCCCCTCCTCTCCCTCCAAACCTCCCCTCCACCCTCCTCTCCCTCCAAACCTCCCCTCCCTCCTTACCGTCCGCTCTCCTCATCCCCCTGGCAGGCACACGCTGCCCTCCTCGTCCAGTCTTGCTGGACTTACTTGCTGTAGTATCCTCAAGGAAGGTGGTCGCTCCACCTTCTGAAAATATGTCCCCATTTGGACACCTAACCCACCCCAAACTACTGCCCCCCCCCCCCCTGCTGGGATTGCTCGATAACAAACCAAAGCCTTCTCTCTCTGCTGCCTCGCTGATCTCTCTGCTGCCTCGCTGATCTCCCTGCTAGTCACCCCCCCTCTCTCTCCACCCTCTCCTGGCCGTAGCTGTTGGCTGCGCGTCTTGAGTTTTGGGTTTAGGATGTTGTGAGCTTGGACACAGTTTCAGCACAGCGGCTTGGCTGTGCTGCACCTCCCCCCCTCCCTCGCACCCCCAGGGCTTGGTTTGGGGTTTTCGAGCATCTCTTACCCACCCTTCTAATTGAAGATAAACATTTCTCTGCGACGTAGTGAAATCTACAGCTTACACACACAGCACTAACTACCTCAACGTAAATTGTGAACTCCAGCATCATAAGCCATTCACTGGCCCATTTCCTGTTTAAAGTCTGTTTTTATATGAACCTTTATTCTCTTACACTGTCTAATCCTCTGCTTGTCCTTCTGTCTGTCCTTCTGTCTGTCCGTCTGTCTGTCCGTCTGTCTGTCTGTCCGTCTGTCTGTCCTGTCTGTCCTTTTGTCTGTCTGTCCTGTCTGTCCTTTTGTCTGTCTGTCCTGTCTGTCCTTTTGTCTGTCTGTCTTCTATATGTGTCTCAGCAGTCTCCTGCAGCTGTGTACGTGTCTTAGATGTGTAACATCCTGCCTGTCTCTAGTCCTGCCTCCTGTCCGCTGCCTGTATGTCAACACACACACACACATTTATATTTGTGTCTCTGTGTGGTAGTCTGTTTCATTCATGTCTATGTGACTGCTCACTAACATTGTCTATCTTTCTGTTCTGTATTTCTGTTCATCCCCCTCCTTGTCTTTCAGAGAGTGAAGTCTGATAGTGAACTACTAGCATTGAAACACTGAAATCTTCCATCTACTGCTCCCAACTCTCTTATAATACTCCTACCTAGCACCACTCTACCCATCCTACCACCCATCACTACTATACTCTTCAAGCTTTACTTCCATTACTTACTTCTATTCTACTCTACCAGCTACATATATATACTTCTACTGATCACTACTCTACCAACTCCATGTATACCTTTGCTCTACAAGCTATTAATTCTTCTACTACATACTACTCTACTGTATCAGCCAGCATTCATCCAGGATGCTGTCAGAACATCTACCAACACTCCTGCTACTACCACTACTGGTACTGCTGCAACTGTCCACATTACTACATTACCACTGCGACTACTTGTACTGCTAGTATTCCTGCTCCTGGTACTTGTGCTGCTCCAGATAGGACAGCTACTGATCCAGATGCTGCTTCATCAGGTCCTTTACAACATCAACCACTGACTGACTGCAGATACATCTCTTTGGCTTTTCCTGTAATCCTCTCAATTTTGTTTTTTTTATCTGACCTGTCTGCCCTAATGTCTCTCTCTCTCTCTCCCCTGTCTCCATGTCTCTCTCCCTCCATCTCTATGACTTCTCTCCCTCTCTATCTCTCTCTCCAGGAAACATGCGGTCGTTCCTCTCCCTCCACAGTCTACCGGAGCCCAGCGGGCCCCCCTCTCCCTCGCTCGCCCGTATCTGCAGTGCCACCCTTCCCAGAGTGCCCTGCTGTCGCGGGTGGCGCCCGCCCGCAGCATGGCGTGGGACAGCGAGCACTTCATGAGCCTCCTGCCGCGGCCCGGCCGAGCCCGGCCCCGCCTCTCCCTCCAGGAGACGCCACTCGCCAAGTGACCGCCGTCGCCACGGCAGCCGAGCCGGAGTCGCCGTGGCGACGGCGCAGTCACTTTGAGCCCTGCCCTCGCGAACCTCCCCTCGACCTAGACGATGCCGACCTGCCGGTCAGTGAGGTCTGACCTTTGACCTCATCCTCTGGTTACGGGAGGGGACTGTAGTAGACGTTAGCGTTAGCGAACAGGCTAGCTGGTTCTGGTGTACTTTCAGATAGGGATTTTAATGGAACAGAACAGGAAGATGGCTTACGACTGCGTACACCTTGTGCAGTTTAAATGAATACTGGCTGTTCCATGCGACGGGTCACTGTAACGGTGTGTGTGAGAGAGGACTGGCACTGTACAGAAATATGCACCAAAGACGTCGCCCGGTTTACCAGTCCCTCCCACTGCACCCCTTTCAAACCTATTTATTTACTTGTATGGTTGAGACTGTCAAAGTTCCAGGGCTGAAATCAGCTTGTCCGTGTGACATAAAATAAGATTCAGGAAAGAGCTTCATTAGAACCTGTCACACGGTGATTTTCTGCCAAGTCGGTATACATCATGGCAGCTTGTAGACAATATTTCCTCGTCTAATTTGACTAATTCAACCTAGCCTATTGCCACTTATTTCCTGTTCTAACATCACTAATCTATGTGTATTTAACACTTTCTGTATTTGTGGGATATTTGACCAAATGTGTTGGAGCCACTTATGTCCAGTGTAACTGGAAGGGGTAACCAGTGGTCACTCTGAGATGACCAGTGTCTTCTGGTCGTGGTACCAGAAGATGTGCAGCCTTAAGCAAGGTCTTCTTCGTTTGCCAAACTTTTGAGGGTACTTTGATGGATCCCGCCACATGGTTTCCATGGTTACGGTTTCCAGTGACTGACTGTTTAGAGACGTGAGGATGGATTCACTAGTATGAATGGAGCTGGGTGGCTTGAGGAAAGGCCGGAAGGAGATTCTGACCTGCAGTCAGGTTAGGACCGGTTAGGACTGGTAAGGACCGGTTAGGACCGGTCAGGTCAGGGCCGAGGCTTTTTCAAGCAGCTGTAAGCAGGTTGTGAGGATCATGTAGAGATGTTGTTTAGTAACATAAGACCTTGTAAGAATTTGTATTTTTATCTGCATGTTGCCAATTCACTAATAATTGACCCTGGTGCCTCTGTGGAACAGGGACTGAAATGTATGTTTGACAAATCTGGAAATTATGAGGATGTAATCTTTTTGTAAGCTGTTTTGTTTTTTGTTTTTTTTTGCCAAGTTTTTTTGTATATTAATTGTTAAGCTTTTAGATGTTTACTTTCAAAGTCCCCTGTGCCTGTTCCTCCAGATAGGTTGGGTTATTCCTGCAGTAGGCAACTGTTCTTCATGTCTATTGAGAGCCTCGTTGTAGTTCTACTAGGTGAGATCGCCTTTTAAAAAGTGCCTGCATCAATTCTATCCAAATAACAAAGCAATTTTAACCCTTTCATTTGTCTTATGTAATTGTGATTATGTCACTATTTATTAAATGGATGACTTGGAACCAAAGGCCTGTGTAGTCGGTGAATCGAAAGGCCAGAGACGCTTGGTGTTCGTCCCTGGCTTGGGAACCACAATTCACCTTAGGTTAGATTCTCAGGAAGATAATTGACTCGTTAATATCTGACTCCAATTTTAAGACACGTGCACAAGTGCGTTACCTGTAACCTCGAGCGCTAAACAGTTAATGACATGAAACTCTGACGTAGGTAAAAATCGTCTGCTTGATCAGAGCACCGACCCTAAAGTATGCGTGTTCACTAAACAGTCGTTTATCTCTACTATAATATAGATTTAACCATAGTCGACCTAGTAGGATATGTAATCGATCACTCAGAGGCCCCGGTAAATTCCTTCGGAGCGTGGAGATCCACTGTAAGTGACTCAGAAGCCTTAAGTTAAAACCTACTCAAAAGTCTATGTTTATAATCAGTTAGCCGCATCAACCAGACAAGATCTAAGTTTTCACCGCCGTAGCCTGATAGATACGTTTCAAAGAGAACAAGTAACGTCAAAATGCACAATAATAGTTTATTATCTAAATAGTAAGATAATCAATACAATGATAATGAAATATCAAATACAAAACATACCTTCAGAGCAATGGTTAACAAAGGTATGTCACAATGAAGACTAGGCGCCTAACGCACCAGAGCTGTATCGTAAACAAAACTCGAAGTGATTGGTAACACTTCTTCCTATATACACCCAAACCTGACTAAAATGGGGACACCGGTCACATGACTGAAAAGTAGTCTAAACGCATACAAATTCAAATTGGATCATTAATCAAGGCTACAGTAGACCAAGTGGTTCCCTTGCAAGACAGGGGAATATGTTAAACACATGTTGGTCTGCTGTAGGCACAAACTCTGTAAACCCTGTACATGTACATGTTACAGTATTAAAATTATTACAAACATGTAATACATAAAGTAAGATACAAAAGCATATCAAACATGACATTAAAAGCTGTTTAGAACCTTATTTTCAAGAACACAACTTTTAATGATAATTTCAGAGTCTTCCTCTGTCCATCTTCCTCTTCAACTGTTGAGACCACCTCTCCAGAGGTGTGTCATTAAGGTGTGATGGTCATTTTAGCATTAATGCAAATCAACAACTGTCCCAGACAAGTGTCTGGGTGACCAGTGACAAAGGGGCTGCCAAAACAGCCCTACACCTGGTTAATTACTTTTAATTCTGTGGCAACTGTATTAATTTGAATAACGCTAATGCGCATAGGAACATTTTTAAATGATATCATACAGATGACTTGGATTATTGTGTTTTTGTTGTAACTTTATCAGCTTTTTGTTTTTATTTAGAGGTTGTGATACATTAGTAAATGTGGCTGGTGAAGAAGTGAAACTTCTTTCCAACTTCATGGTCAATGGAAGACCACACTGCCCTCTAGTGGCGAGACAGCGTCTTACCCGCAGGGTAGACCACACTTCATCCTGTTTTTGTTTAACACCCAGCCAGTCAGCTGGACCCTCTGAGCTGGGTGGGGTGGTCCTGTGAGGATCCCCTTTTGGGACCATGTACTTAAAGTCTCCAGCTCTTTCATTTGTGAGTTGGGTTTACCTCAGCGCTGTCAGTGACCTGTCCAGGATGAACGATGCTCAGCGGAGCATGGGCGGACGATGATGTCATAGGACGGAGAGACGTCATGGTTACATAAATGGTCAACAAACATACAAACTCAACATGTAGACGGTCTTTGGGGTCTCGTAAGAGAGAGGAGAGGCTGAGAGCACTCCCTGCGCTTGTTTCTGACAGTAGTTCTGCTTTTATTAGCGTGAGGGAGATGAATTTGGTTTTACGCTCATAAAGTGGACCACTTTAGGTGGGCTCTAGAGCAACACATGTTCAGCCTAAATACACACGTTGATCGTGGTCGTTTTAGTAAAGTTTTCATGAGAACGCTGTTTTAGTCGTGTCGGTTGATCAAGTTCGAGGAGAGGGTTCCCTCCAAATATGGATGAGAGAAATGTATAAGGCCATTGTATTGTTCCTTAACTCAACCCACATTTACCTTTTCCATTGAACTGTTTTAATGCCACTTGGTAAGGTAAAAAGAAAAAAAAATCCCCCAAACTGGTTAGATTTACAACGTACGTGAACAAAGTGATCCTTTATTCTTGAATCTGCACCCCGCTGTGTTCATATTCAACACCACAGGGGGCCAAGCCCTCACCCAGGCCTGGCTTGAGAAGTGGTCTGACCATCTCTTTAAAGCTACATACTCATTAGAATACCCCTTGGCCCCTAACCAATCGTGAGAGCGCTTTATGACGCAGATTCATTGGTTCTCTGTTTACAGGATGTTTAACAGCTCACCACAGGCATGTATGCATACAAAGATTTGTTGTTTTGGTAAAAACCCATAACTGGTCATGGCAGTAACTTTGACTTTTCACTGTTTCTCTGTGCAGTAGGTGTGAGTTGTTCTGAAGCTAGCTTTGTTTGTGCACATTTGTTCCACAAAAGGGCACAATTCGATTTACAGTAGACCACAAATAAGAAACTAATATTCATTCATTTACTTTGGGTAAATTAAGTTTAATTCCTAACCACATGGTTTATTTACTGGTTGCTTACTGTTTGGTAAGTTTCTAACCACACATTTGGCTTTGGTGTCTTGAACAGAGCAATATATTGCTCTATTACTCAATACAATTAATGAGCTGTATCCATTGTTGGGTTGGCAGGATTGTCTGCACCAAGCGTGACTAAGTCATCAAAGAATCAGCTACAATTCATTTATATAATGCCACGTATACAATACATCAGTACAAGGATTTAGAAGAAAACATTTTACCGTTTAAATCCGAATGTAGGCTTATCTTTTGGATTATTATCGATAATAAGTAGTGGATTATGATAAAACACTATGATTAAATGTTTTAGACAAGCCTACATAGCCTACTATATTATACTATACTGTACGCTGACCAACAAATTGAGTGGAAATAACTACAGCAAAGCTCCCCCTTTTATGGGACGTCACGCACATACACCAATCACAAAGCGTGGTGTTATTGTCTAGAAAGTGTGCCGGGTCATGTGGAATTGAGTAGGCTTTCATGAATGCAGTGCCAGCAAAAAAACGCCAAGTCGCGTATTGGTGCGCAGTGAAAGTTGAGCTTTCCTAAAACCCTCTAGCTGAAGAGACTGCCCTGCCGAAACCACTCAGTCTCCTTATCCCAAATCACTGTAGCCTCCGCGGACTTTTAAAGGACATTTAATTGTTTAGCCAAGAGCTTAACAGTGGTTGTACTTTAGATATCATCATGTTTTGGCCACTATTGTGCGTAAATGTTTTCCTGTTATCCGTCCCTGTACACGCTCAGATCTCTAATAGGTACGCTATTGGCTGTCCCAGTCGCTGTGACAAGTCGATGTGTCCCCGTATGCCAACGGATTGCTCAGCAGGACAAGTTCTCGACCACTGTAACTGCTGCCAGGTGTGTGCGTCCGGGGAAGACGAAGCGTGTGGCGGCAATGGCAAACTCGGCGACCCGGTGTGCGGAGAGGGCTTGGAATGCTCGGTGTCCGGTGGTGTGGCATATTCAGCCACGGTCAGGAGGAGAGGCAAGAGTGGCATTTGTGTCTGCAAAAGTACCGATCCAGTTTGCGGCAGCGACGGGGTGTCCTACCGTAACATCTGCGAGCTCAAACGGGTCAGCAAGCGGGCGCAAAAACTCCAGCAGCCACCTGTTCTGTTTATTCAGCGGGGAGCATGCGGAAAAGGTAACTTGCCTGGTTCTATCGTACCGTCATCCTCTGTGGTCACGTTAGAGACAGTTTTATAGTAACTGACGAATGTTGTTCCAATGACCAATTGTCCGAATTACAATGTGGACTTTGCGTCGCTTACTCATTGCCGTCGATAGTTCCTGTAAGACTGTATAGTGAATGGGGTCAGAAAACATGTGTGGATGCAGCTGCAGTCATGGAGGTAACAGTCGCCTATTCATGGTGCAACAAACAGCAAGTGGCCTTTGACAATAAAACAATGGCATCCATTGAAATCAGTGTCTGTCTGTGTAATGTACCCATGCATACAAATATGCTCACAGATTATTGATAACTCTCCGTAGAGAATGGCTCAGTTCAGCTGAACCCAACTAACTCTGTGTTTTTTCTGTATCAGGCTGTAGAATGAGACTAATCACTAGGTTACAGTCAGCATAACACTTAGAGATTAGCCCTGACATGCCTGCAGTCGTATGCATATTTGATGCTTGATTACTGCAATCACATTCACCACACATTTTCCCTGACGTGTCTGTGTTGAGGAGTGATTGTGAACAGACTCCTGGTACAGCAGACACTGTCAGAGCCTGGCCAGCAGCCTGGACTCCTGCTGTCACAAACCAGCAGGACTTTAGATGAACCACACGGTGTCTTCATCTCCTTCATGTTTTCTCTTGTAAAATTCCTCAATGTCCGATGTTAAGGTTGATGAATAAGATGCTGTTCTGGTCCCATCTAACCACTGAATTCTTAGATAATGGTATCAGAGTGAATACTCTCGATTAAGGGATTTGTTTCTCTAAGTCTGTTACAGTGCTGATGGTTACAGAAGTCTGTTACAGTGCTGATGGTTACAGAAAACTCACAGGTGATGAGAGATCAAAGGAGATCCTGTTCAACTTTGTGTGTGTAGGTGTGTGTGTGTAAGGGTGTATGTGTGGCGAGGGGGACATGAGTGTGTGGGTGTGTGTATTAGTGTGTGTAGGGAGGGGTGTGTGGGGAGGAGTGTGTGTGGGCCCCATCTGTTGAGCACCACACCCCAGCACCTGCAGCTTGATGGACGGAATGCTCCCCTTGGCAATGAACCCCCCCCCCCCCCTCTCTCTCTCTCTCTCTCTCTCTCTCTCTCTCTCTCTCTCTCTCTCTCTCTCTCTCTCTCTCTCTCTCTCTCTCAGTTCTCAGTCACCCTTTCTCTCCCCCCTCTCTCCATCCTTTCCTCTCCTCTCACTCTTTCCACTTCTCTATCTCTCTCTCTTGCCCCCTCTCTCCAACATGAGTAAACACTACTTTTGGCAGCGCTCTGTAGGACTGTCTCCTCGGTGATTGACGGCAGAGATGCAGTCACTCCGCTCTCCTCATCAGCCCCTGTCAGCCGAGCCTCAGATGGGAGAGCAGGACTGTGTGAGCAGGACTGTGTGCCAAGCTACATGAGGTCCCCTCACCAGAGCGAGAGAGCCCCCCCCCCCCCCCCCCCCCCCCTCAGGCAGCGAGTCTGGACCCCGGCTTCTCTCAAAGAAAACACACAAAATTACACTTTGCATGATGTCACTTGCATCTGGTTTCTGAAGTTGTTGATTAGGCAAGTTGTTTAAGTTGGAACAGGATGTAGGTCGAATCCTACTCGTGTGTTTTCTTAAATAACTCACTTTGTCACCGATAGGCATATAAGGACTCCAGAAACAAGTTGAGATTTAGAGGTGTTTTTAAAAGCATAGACTGAGTGAATACATGTGTTGATTTAAGGACTTGGTTTGAATGTAAACCATCACACCTCAACAAATGGCAACACAATGTATGACTATGAGGAGTGATTCTGTGACTTTACATTGGCAACCCCTGACGGTGTTTAGATGGGAAAGTGCAAATCCTGTAACTGTTCCTGGTGTGAGTGCTGATTAGACACATTTCACTCCAGCCATAGTCCCTGCCTCGTCAGTCTTGCCTTTACCGTGAACAGTCCAAACATGTTCCCACATTTCCTCCTCCCCTCGCTTTCCCATCCTCCCCAGATTTCCACCAGGAACACAGAATGGGACAACTGTTTGTCTACATGGGCATCTCTTTCCTTACTTGGCAGAGAGAAAGGGATTCTGGGATGTTTTGCTCGCGGTGTGTCGGAGATTGTGTAAGATCCACAACATCCTCAGCTGTGACCTGACTAAAAGAAAATGAGACGGAGAGAGAGAGAGAGAGAGAGAGACAGATGGAAAGGGAGCAGCCTTGATGTAACCCTAACCCTCTGTAGGAAGGGAAGCTTCCACATAGAGAAACTCATAAAGCAGCCGTGTCAATACAGGCAGGCAGTCTGGGGCTGGTCTAGGACCTGCAGGGTGTGTCAGTGTGTGTGTGTGCTCATGTGCATTACTGTGTGTGTGTGTGTGAGTATGTCAGCAGGGTATGTTATGGGTCGAGGCATGATGCCTTGTGCTTGTGTTTAAAGCAGCTTGTGGTTTCAGTGGGTCCCTTGCTTGTTTCCCATGGCCTGCCTCTCTCCTGCTTCTGCTAGGGCATGCCTTCTCCCTCTCTTCCCAGGGTCAGAGTCATCAAAAGACCATATATCTCAGTTTAACTGTCTGTCAGGCCAAGTTTGTATGTGTCTGTGTGTGAGAGTCAGAGAAAAAACTGAGAGCTTGAGGCTTACTAAAGTATTTTATGTGACTATGCCATACGCTCAACAACTGGCAGTGGTTCAAAAAGACAAGCATCGTCCATGAGATATGACCTGTAGCTTAGTGCTCTCACTACTTTATGAAAGCACCTAGACGTGACACACACCAGCTTTCATGACAGAAATAGCTAACAGTTAATAAAGTAAAATCTTTACAAAGACATTCCAACGATTCTCCATATGCTATGGTTGAGGTAGGTTTTTCCTCTTCTTACGACAGCTGTTTTTGAGTTTGTCAGATGACTTGATTCCACCAGTCTCCCATTGCGGTCCTCACGCCCAGGATTACGTTTGTCATCAGAGAGCAACCTGCCTCGCTCTGGAGACTTCCAGAACCTCAGCCACACCATAACCTGCCTCGCTATGGAGACTTCCAGAACCTCAGCCACACCATAACCTGCTCTGCTCTGGAGACTTCCAGAACCTCAGCCACACCATAACCTGCCTCCCTCTGGAGACTTCCAGAACCTCAGCCACACCATAACCTGCCTCGCTCTGGAGACTTCCAGAACCTCAGCCACACCATAACCTGCCTCGCTCTGGAGACTTCCAGAACCTCAGCCACACCAAAACCTGCTCTGGAGACTTCCAGAACCTCAGCCACACCATAACCTGCCTCGCTCTGGAGACTTCCAGAACCTCAGCCACACCATAACCTGCCTCGCTCTGGAGACTTCCAGAACCTCAGCCACACCATAACCTGCCTCGCTCTGGAGACTTCCAGAACCTCAGCCACACCAAAACCTGCTCTGGAGACTTCCAGAACCTCAGCCACACCATAACCTGCCTCGCTCTGGAGACTTCCAGAACCTCAGCCACACCATAACCTGCTCTGCTCTGGAGACTTCCAGAACCTCAGCCACACCATAACCTGCTCTGGAGACTTCCAGAACCTCAGCCACACCATAACCTGCTCTGGAGACTTCCAGAACCTCAGCCACACCATAACCTGCCTCCCTCTGGAGATTTCCAGAACCTCAGCCACACCATAACCCGCTCTGGAGACTTCCAGAACCTCAGCCACACCATAACCTGCTCTGCTCTGGAGACTTCCAGAACCTCAGCCACACCATAACCTGCCTCCCTCTGAAGACTTCCAGAACCTCAGCCACACCATAACCTGCCTCGTTCTGGAGACTTCCAGAACCTCAGCCACACCATAACCTGCTCTGGAGATTTCCAGAACCTCAGCCACGCCATAACCTGCTCTGCTCTGGAGAATTCCAGAACCTCAGCCACACCGTAACCTGCTCTGCTCTGGAGACTTCCAGAACCTCAGCCACACCATAACCTGCTCTGGAGACTTCCAGAACCTCAGCCACACCGTAACCTGCTCTGCTCAGGAGACTTCCAGAACCTCAGCCACACCGTAACCTGCTCTGCTCAGGAGACTTCCAGAACCTCAGCCACACCGTAACCTGCTCTGCTCTGGAGACTTCCAGAACCTCAGCCAAACCATAACCTGCCTCGCTCTGGAGACTTCCAGAACCTCAGCCACACCATAACCTGCCTCGCTATGGAGACTTCCAGAACCTCAGCCACACCATAACCTGCTCTGCTCTGGGGACTTCCAGAACCTCAGCCACACCATAACCTGCCTCCCTCTGGAGACTTCCAGAACCTCAGCCACACCATAACCTGCCTCGCTCTGGAGACTTCCAGAACCTCAGCCACACCATAACCTGCCTCGTTCTGGAGACTTCCAGAACCTCAGCCACACCATAACCTGCCTCCCTCTGGAGACTTCCAGAACCTCAGCCACACCATAACCTGCCTCGCTCTGGAGACTTCCAGAACCTCAGCCACACCATAACCTGCTCTGCTCTGGAGACTTCCAGAACCTCAGCCACACCATAACCTGCCTCCCTCTGGAGACTTCCAGAACCTCAGCCACACCATAACCTGCCTCGCTCTGGAGATTTCCAGAACCTCAGCCACACCATAACCCGCTCTGGAGACTTCCAGAACCTCAGCCACACCATAACCTGCTCTGCTCTGGAGACTTCCAGAACCTCAGCCACACCATAACCTGCCTCCCTCTGGAGACTTCCAGAACCTCAGCCACACCATAACCTGCCTCGCTCTGGAGACTTCCAGAACCTCAGCCACACCATAACCTGCCTCGCTCTGGAGACTTCCATAACCTCAGTCACACCAAAACCTGCTCTGGAGACTTCCAGAACCTCAGCCACACCATAACCTGCCTCCCTCTGGAGACTTCCAGAACCTCAGCCACACCATAACCTGCCTCGCTCTGGAGACTTCCAGAACCTCAGCCACACCATAACCTGCTCTGCTCTGGAGACTTCCAGAGCCTCAGCCACACCATAACCTGCTCTGGAGACTTCCAGAACCTCAGCCACACCATAACCTACTCTGGAGACTTCCAGAACCTCAGCCACACCATAACCTGCCTCGCTCTGGAGATTTCCAGAACCTCAGCCACACCATAACCCGCTCTGGAGACTTCCAGAACCTCAGCCACACCATAACCTGCTCTGCTCTGGAGACTTCCAGAACCTCAGCCACACCATAACCTGCCTCGCTCTGGAGACTTCCAGAACCTCAGCCATACCATAACCTGCCTCGTTCTGGAGACTTCCAGAACCTCAGCCACACCATAACCTGCTCTGCTCTGGAGATTTCCAGAACCTCAGCCACGCCATAACCTGCTCTGCTCTGGAGAATTCCAGAACCTCAGCCACACCGTAACCTGCTCTGCTCTGGAGACTTCCAGAACCTCAGCCACACCGTAACCTGCTCTGCTCTGCAGACTTCCAGAACCTCAGCCACACCATAACCTGCCTCGCTCTGGAGACTTCCAGAACCTCAGCCACACCATAACCTGCCTCGCTATGGAGACTTCCAGAACCTCAGCCACACCATAACCTGCTCTGCTCTGGAGACTTCCAGAACCTCAGCCACACCATAACCTGCCTCCCTCTGGAGACTTCCAGAACCTCAGCCACACCATAACCTGCCTCGCTCTGGAGACTTCCAGAACCTCAGCCACACCATAACCTGCCTCGTTCTGGAGACTTCCAGAACCTCAGCCACACCATAAACTGCCTCCCTCTGGAGACTTCCAGAACCTCAGCCACACCATAACCTGCTCTGCTCTGGAGATTTCCAGAACCTCAGCCACGCCATAACCTGCTCTGCTCTGGAGAATTCCAGAACCTCAGCCACACCGTAACCTGCTCTGCTCTGGAGACTTCCAGAACCTCAGCCACACCGTAACCTGCTCTGCTCTGCAGACTTCCAGAACCTCAGCCACACCATAACCTGCCTCGCTCTGGAGACTTCCAGAACCTCAGCCACACCATAACCTGCCTCGCTATGGAGACTTCCAGAACCTCAGCCACACCATAACCTGCTCTGCTCTGGAGACTTCCAGAACCTCAGCCACACCATAACCTGCCTCCCTCTGGAGACTTCCAGAACCTCAGCCACACCATAACCTGCCTCGCTCTGGAGACTTCCAGAACCTCAGCCACACCATAACCTGCCTCGTTCTGGAGACTTCCAGAACCTCAGCCACACCATAAACTGCCTCGTTCTGGAGACTTCCAGAACCTCAGCCACACCATAACCTGCCTCGCTCTGGAGACTTCCAGAACCTCAGCCACACCATAACCTGCCTCACTCTGGAGACTTCCAGAACCTCAGCCACACCAAAACCTGCTCTGGAGACTTCCAGAACCTCAGCCACACCATAACCTGCCTCCCTCTGGAGACTTCCAGAACCTCAGCCACACCATAACCTGCCTCGCTCTGGAGACTTCCAGAACCTCAGCCACACCATAACCTGCTCTGCTCTGGAGACTTCCAGAACCTCAGCCACACCGTAACCTGCTCTGCTCTGGAGACTTCCAGAACCTCAGCCACACCATAACCTGCTCTGGAGACTTCCAGAACCTCAGCCACACCATAACCTTCCTCGCTCTGGAGATTTCCAGAACCTCAGCCACACCATAACCCGCTCTGGAGACTTCCAGAACCTCAGCCACACCATAACCTGCTCTGCTCTGGAGACTTCCAGAACCTCAGCCACACCATAACCTGCCTCCCTCTGGAGACTTCCAGAACCTCAGCCACACCATAACCTGCCTCGTTCTGGAGACTTCCAGAACCTCAGCCACACCATAATCTGCTCTGCTCTGGAGAATTCCAGAACCTCAGCCACGCCATAACCTGCTCTGCTCTGGAGAATTCCAGAACCTCAGCCACACCGTAACCTGCTCTGCTCTGGAGACTTCCAGAACCTCAGCCACACCGTAACCTGCTCTGCTCAGGAGACTTCCAGAACCTCAGCCACACCGTAACCTGCTCTGCTCAGGAGACTTCCAGAACCTCAGCCACACCGTAACCTGCTCTGCTCTGGAGACTTCCAGAACCTCAGCTACACCATAACCTGCTCTGGAGACTTCCAGAACCTCAGCCACACCATAACCTGCTCTGGAGACTTCCAGAACCTCAGCCACACCGTAACCTGCTCTGCTCTGGAGTCTTACAAGGACCGAAAGGGTGATCTTCAGTTCCAAGAATTATATTGTACTTCAACTCAACTTTAACTTAATTACACAGAACACGCCAGATTATCCAGCACATCAACCAATATGATGTGCATTATTACATTATGAAATCACACAGGAAACTCATCTTTTTCCCGTTTGAGGGAAATTACCACCTCCTGAGGGCATGGAATACACTGGAATTCCATCTCAGAGTTTTCCGTTTTGGTCCCAAAAAAGCCATGGTTCCGCACTGTGTCATTACTGTATAAAGTGAGCTCAAGTGTACCAAGACATTACACACTCCCACTGACGCGGTTTTGTCGGACCACAAGGAAAACGCTAAATATCTGTCCTTTGCCCCTTAATTTTAGCATCACATTACACAGTAGAAATACCCAACTGTAATTGTTTCTGTTGTCTTGCCTCTTTGGTCTTGAATCCGGTTTTCTGAGTGGAGATGTGCTTTCCTCTGAGGTAGATCGTAAAACGGTCTCTTGTAAATGAGGAAATGGTGAGGTAGCTAAGTGGTAGTCGACGCCACCACATCTTCCAAACACACTGTCCCTCCTCAGGGAAGGAAATATGAAATAGGTGGTTGTTAGGGATGATTGTGTTGTCTTAACTTTAACAAAACAAACACGTCCACAAGAATCTTCTGAGGTAACGAGCAGTAATTCCCGGGTTGGGTTTGAAGGTTTTGTTGCCATCCCAGTATGGGTTAATTACATGGTGAATCCACTTAACCTCTGATGAAGGAAACACAGACACACAGTGTGTAGTCTCTAGACTTTACCTCAAACTCATCTTGTTATCCCTTCAGAGAACAACCAGTTTGGCTTGATCTTTTCTCATTGCCCTGTTGTTACAGTCCCAAAAACATTTTGTAGTGTTTTTTGACAATTGTGGTTGTAACAGTGTTGTTTTGTGTGTGTGTTTTCAGCACAGGACAACCCAAACAGCCTGAGACACAAATACAACTTCATCGCTGATGTTGTGGAGCGCATCGGCCCGGCTGTGGTCCACATTGAACTCTACCGCAAGTAAGAGCTGCACCTGTGTGAGTGTGAGAGAGTGTGTGTGTCTGTGTGTGCATGTTGGAGTATGTTAAGAGACATACCAGGGTTTATTACACAGCCCACCTGCACATGACTCCACCCTTGATGGAAAGAACACTTAACTTTGAAACCTGTTTTAAGGGTTTAAAGTTTCTCTCCTTTTTTACAATGTCTTCCTGCCCTCCCTCCCTCCCTCCCTTCCTCCTCCATCCAGGATGGCGTACTCGAAGAGGGAGGTTGCGGTGGCCAGTGGCTCTGGGTTCGTGGTGTCCGAGGACGGTCAGATTGTCACCAACGCCCACGTCGTGGCCAACAAGCATCGGGTGAAGGTGGAGCTGAAGAATGGGGCCTCATACGACGCCAAAATCAAGGACGTGGACGAGAAGTCTGACATCGCCCTCATCAAGATCGAGACCCCGGTCAGTGGGGTCAAATAATAGGAATACATCATTAAAATAGCTGAGTCTAGAGAATAGAGTAGTTCCAGCTGGAGCCAAAATCCATGCAATATGCTCAGGATCAAGCCAACACATGAGGCAAACAAGTCCTGGGTTCACATCCCTCAAATAAAATACTCTTGTATATTTTAAACTGTGTGTAATATCGTACGGGGCATAAGTAGTAGGTTCGTGGAGTGTGGCTTTTATCACAGCAGTTGCACAGTGCTTCACAGCTTGATCTGAGCTCCAGAGTGTGAGAGTGTGTGGAAATGAAAGAGTTCAAAACATTCAGAGGCAGACAAGAGGCAGACAAGAGAGGCAGACAAGAGGCAAACCAGGTTTTGACTCCAGGGTCCCAGGCCAGAGGCAGTCACTGCCTCTCTTCCAGCCTCAGAGGCAGTCTCAGCCTCTCTCCCAGCCTCAGAGGCAGTCACTGCCTCGCCTCTCTCCCAGACTTCACAGCTTCTACACAACAAGCAACAACCGTAACGCAGAACAATGAAGAAGCAGCAGTATTTGCTGTGCTGTCTGTAACAAAACAGCAGGCATTGTTAGATCATCTGGTAACTTCATGATGAACAGCTCTCGGCTGGTTCATCATGGCCCATGTTTGGCCCAATGGTCGATTAACAACCATCCTTAAAAGATGCATAGAATCATTCCTTACAAGTGGATGAAAAATTGGTGCCATACAGTTTGTTTTCAATTACAGCCGTATTAACTCGTACACGGCAGGATGGATTTATGTACTTCCTCATAGAGATGTGAGATGTGCCTTACAAGTCTCAGGCCTTCCAGTAACCTCCAAACCCACCTCAGATTTGTGTGCAACTCTGTGGGATCCACATCGCCCATTAATCACAGCCAACAGACATATGAAAGAATGTCTGGCAGACAGTCAAAGCCACAGGCTACAAGTGAGATCCAGCCCCGGCACTATAGAAGGACTCGCTGAACCCCCCCTCACCTCCCAACCTCTCCCCCCCTCCCTCTCCCTTTTTCTCTCTGGGCTACTCAGCACAGCTGAAAGGTCACTCAGGACCACGATGGAGGTCACCACAGCCTCCAGGTGAGCAGGGGCACAGGGAAACGTTTAGCGAGACACGGCACCCGGTTGTTTGCCGACGCTAGCTGTGGAAACTCTACCTCCGTTCACATCCCCGACTCCACTGTGAGTTGGCCTCATCACCGAGTCCCACTGTGGACGATATTGAGAACAGCTGTTGGAATCTTTGCACCAGTTTTGCCGGTGTGAGAAAGTGTGTACCCTCGCCCGTTCTGTGCCCGTACGGCTCTCGTTATGACTCCTGTTTGACCAAACACCACAGCTGGCTGGGCAAGGAGCTCAGCTCAGACACAGTGTGTGTGTGTGTGTGTGTGTGTGTGTGTGTGTGTGTGTGTGTGTGTGTTTGTGTGTGTGTGTGTGTGTGTGTGTGTGTGTGTGTTTGAATGCAGTTGTATGTGTGTGCATGTATGTGAGAGAGAAAAGAGTGGGAGGGAGGGAGGGATGAGAAAGAGAGAGAAAGAGAGCAAAGGAGAGACAAATTAGAGTGTAAGGAGACAGAGAGATAATGAGAGGGCTTGGGGAGAGAAAGTTGCCTTTTCTGATTTGAAGTGTGAGGGAAAATACAGTTGTCAAAATCCAGCCCCTCAGGTCTCTCTTTTCTCCCTTTTCTTCTCCTCCTGTACTTGTCTGTCACATCTTGCCACAAGACTTGTATAAAGTAGGTTGCTATTGTCAAACTCAGAGCTTTCAAAAGCTGATAATCGATCGCACATGTTTGTGACTGTGAGCTTTTGAAAGTGGGCTTGTTGGATGAGCTCTCCCCTCTCTCTGCTTCATGAGAAGTTTGGTTTATTGGTGGCTGGGCTGGCCTGGTCTTGGGCTGTGGTGTACCCTCGTCTCTGGGGAAGACATTAGTCTGTCTGCAGCATCTGGAACTTCACAGGAAGAGAGAATGTGGTCAAGGCCTGGAAAATGGATCCATATGTCAGGAAAGCTAACTAAGTGAGCTAATAGGCTAATGAGCTAACTGTGTGATGTGGAGCTGGGAAGATGGAATTCTTCATAACGAAGAACATCTCATTCATGAACGCTATTCTGTAGTTCCTCTCACTTAGCCCCCAACAGCAGGGAAGCATAAATTGTGTTATTACAATGGCCTGGCTGCCAATACAACTCAGGACAACATTTCTAGGTTATTTTCATGGTTTAGTAGGACACCATGTCAGAGCTCTTATGCAGGGTAGCACATGTTACAAGCCATGAGAGGACATTATAGTAGCTAAATACACTTTGAATTCCTCAGTCTCTGGTCGTAACAGATTTCATTCTTCATGGCCATCATGTAGAGGTCTCAGTGGGTCACCAGTTCTAGACTGGTATGCAGTCTCAACGGTCCTTATTCAGGAGCTGTGGAGAACACGCTCTGGTTCTCCTGTCTGTGGAACGCAGCGCCTGGTTCTCCTGTCTGTGGAACTCTCCGCCAGCATCCTTCAGAAGGAAGCAGAGGGAAAATAAATCATGTCCCTCCCTTCCTCCCTCCCCACTTCCCCCCCTCATCTCCCTCTACTTCTCTTTCTCTCTCTCTCCCCTTTCCTCTGTCTCTCTCCCTCCCTCTCTCTCTCTCTCTCTCTCTCTCTCTCTGTCTCTCTCTCTCTCTCTCTTTCTGTCTCTCTCTGTGTTGCGCCCGCCCCTGGTTGGAGGGCGTCAGGGAGGGGGCCAAGGAAAGCTGACTGTCTTGTCCCGGTCCCTCCTCACCATGCCTCAGACTTGATGGTTCATGCTTCTGATGTCAGCCTTGCAGAGAGACAGAGCCAAATAGCTCAGACTCATCCCCCCAAACCTGTGTGGCCCTCAGTTCAAAGGCATGGAGGTTTGTGGTGTCTAGCCACTGGTGAGCTGCCTTACAGACTCATCCACGGTGTCTGTAAACCATGTAACACACACACATACAGAGACACACACACAGACATACATATACAGTACTCACACACACAGCCACACTCAAGAGACACACACATATGCTGTATACACCCACACACACACAGAAACACGTATAGTACACACATGGAACCTATAGACATGTGTTAGCTGTTACTCTGGCCACACCAGCATGTGGCAAATAGTTTTTCCTGCAATGTTGATAGTGATACGGTTGTCCTATATGACCAAATTGTGTTTATATCATCTATAGAACCTGATTACTCATTGGGGTGGCAATCAGTGATATACTTTCCTGTTGTACAGCAACCTAAGTGCTTCACATTTCCGTTCCTGTTAAAAATTCATCTTTCTCCATCCACCAAACCCCATCTAACACACACACCTTCTTACAGTAGACACAGGAGAGACACACATAATCACTCATACACACGCACACATAATAATTGACTGGCTCTTACACACAAACACACCTCAGTTACAGATGAAGAGACTTGTCTGGAAAGGAGAGCATGATGAATGCTGTCTCTTTTATTGCACAACTAATCTAAAACCAGAAGTGTCATTTACAGACACAGCACACTGAAATATCGACTACTGCTATTGCACCTCATACCGAGTTTGTGGCTTTTGCAGGATGTAAATTGATACTTCTGGCTTTGAAGTCTACTTCTGGAAAGTCACGGTTGAAACCAAAGTGACCAGAGCAGTGACTGTAAAAGTGGTCAAAGGTCAAATCACGTAACAAAGAGTTTGTGTGTGAGTGTGTGTGATGAGTGTGTGTGTGTGTTACATTTGAGTGCCCCTGTGCACTTAACTCTTGCCAGCTGTGTTGGTGTAGGTTTCCTGACATCATTTTGTTGGAGTTCAAGTCAAATGAACTCCTGACTCGCGTGAGTATATCCCACCGAAGCCATTATCCTCAGCCTATCACAGCAGGAAGCACGATAGCAACCAGGTTTGCACCTGGGCCCAGAGCTTGTTAAACAGTAGTTAATGTAATAGGTTTTAAACAACACCTAACTACCAGTGCTGTAAGGCTAAACAGAGCCTTGGTTTTCGATGGTAAAAAAAATTGTTTAGATTTTTTTCTCTCTGCACCTCCATCCGCCATCGCCACAAGATACCATCATGCCTCAACATCAGAACCTGTAGAATACAGGCCGTGTAGTCAGGATGTCCCTGCCTTTTGCTCTAGATGTGTCTAATGCTGGGGACACACTATAAGATTTTTTTTTATCTTATAAGATTTTCAAACTGTGAGAGACCACAAACATGAGGACCAAAAATCCCAGATTTAGCCGTTTTGCTCCTGCAGTGTGTGGTCACTCTTAACACACCTCACACCAAGGGAACATCTGATAAAATCTGCGGAACCATCAAGATAATCGGGACATTTGTTACCTAGGATTGTCGGAAGGGCCGAAATTGGCCTGATCATCCTGTGGTGTGTCCCCAGCATTAGTCCCTCCTTCCACCAGGTCTGTCTCTATGTCCCCACATGGCTGCATGCCAATATTATGTTTGTTTTTTTGTTTCAAGTTATCTTGCTTTCTACTCAAATCTGATGGTCTACATATTTCCACCTTATCTACATTGCAAGGCTGCAAAGAGCCGCGCAAACACTGTTTAGTTTATTTAGGGGAACTAGGAATGTGGAAAATATGTAATTTGATAAGACCTCAGTGAAAGGTTGTAATTTCTATATGTTTTTGACTTTATGTATAGAATATATATATTATACGGTCCTAAGCAGTGGTCAATTTGTATTTTTTTTTATAGACTTTATAAACATTGCCTTCCTCTAGCTAGGAGCGTGGGCCTCTTGAATGAGAGGCTCTGTTTCTGGTTGTGGCTGGGGTTGTGGTACAAGTTCAAGGGCACTATAATGTAGGACCTGCCTTCCGAATGGCAGACTGAGTCACTGCCTTGGCTGGTAAGTGATAGCTTGGTCAGTAGTCACACATCACTGGCCCTGACATTCACTGTTTTATTTAAAGCCATTCACACTTTGAGCTTTCCGTCAAACAGCGTCTGTCAGCGAACCTGTGCATTCTCAGAGTGTGAGTGGACTGTACGTGCGAGGAGAGGGTGCTACTGTCATGAGGACAGTTAAATTGTTGTTACTGCTCTCCGCTGGATTGTAGAAAGAACATGACTGCTTCGTCTAGTGTGTGTGTGTGTGTGTGTGTGTTCCACATGCTGTCATCCAACTTTCTGAGCGGTGACCTTTTTAAACGTCGCCGGTCACCGTGGTTATGGTCACACAGTCAGGACGGCGGTCAGTCGTCAATGACCACAGACATACAGTCCTGAGCGTCTCCATGTGTGACTCACACCCACCAGACTTCCTCTCTGGACCACGTGGGTTTGTCTCACTTCCTGTCTCCATCTGTTTCTACGGTTACCTCTCCAGGGGGGTGAAGGTTAGGTCAACTAGATGGGGGTCGAGTGTTTTGGTGGTGGTGACCGAGGAGGGTGGGGGCAGGGAGAAGGGGACTGATGGTGTGTCTGTGAGATGGTACTATTCCTGTGCTCGACCCTCATGGGGGTGGTGTGTGTATGAGTGTGTGTGTGAGTGTGTGTATGAGTGTGTGTATGAGTGTGTGTATGAGTGTGTGTGTGTGTGTTATTCAGAGGGGGGGGATCGGTTAGGTGGGAAGGAGAGGAGGGGGGCGATTTGAAAGGTTACCCATCCTGACTATCTTTGTCGTGTTCTGTTTATAATTACACCTCAAGGATCCTGTTTGCAGGTTTGAAAACAAAGTCAGAGACGCATTTTATATGACGACAAAATAGAATCTAACTGTTCCATGTGTTGTGTACACAGAGCGTTGAAATAGCAGCTATAGGGTGGTCTTTTTGAAAGACCGATGGCGAACTGCAGACATTACTCTTTTTGTTAAAATAAACATAAACACTCAAATCGTACCGAAAAAGTACAAAGTCTGTTCTGAATGGGAACATACTGTACTGTGTGATCTACTGTAGCATGATCATGTTTCACAGCTGAGTACAAACAAGACAAGCTGTATCTAGGTGCATAGTTTGCATACATTTTCTTTGTCTGTGTGTATGTAAGTCTTGCTGGCCAGTGTCAGTTACCTTACAGCCTCCAAACAGACTATTTTTAAACCGTGGGTAAACAAAATGGATACATGCAGCCATGCGGAGAGCCAGGTCTCTCAAGATGGTGCTGGTGTCAGGGCCACAGGCTGCAGTCTGGGCACGCAGACCAACCAAGGTGACGTGACGACGCCGCGCAGGCTAGGACTGATGCCATGAAGAAACGGAAACTGTGGATGGATAAATATATCTTTCCTCTGTCTGTTAAGGCCCTGCAGCCCTGCTTGCTTTCTCTCTCTCTCTCTCTCTCTCTCTCTCTCTCTCTCTCTCTCTCTCTCTCTCTCTCTCTCTCTCTCTCTCTCTCTCTCTCTCTCTCTCTCTCTCTCTCTCTCTCTCTCTCTCTCTCTCTCTCTCTCTCTCTCTCTCTCTCTCTCTCTCTCTCTCTCTCTCTCTCTGTCTCGCTCTCTCTCTCTCTCTCTCTCTCTTTCTCTTTCTGTCCTCTAATGGTAATATTATAGTGATGATTTAGTGGGTTCAGTTAAGGAATGTGTTATTTTAAAGTGATTCATTACTTTCTGACCACTCATAAAATACACAGTACACTGACTGATGCCAGGTAATGTGGGCTCACGGTATTGTGGTTTAAGAAAAACTGCTCGAAATATCAACAGAATGCATCTTGGCCTACAGCATACAATTTTAGATCCATTTAATGATGACCACCGTATGAGTCATGTGTTACGTTTCAATACGTCCCCCTCCATGGTTCTCCCTTCCAGACCAAGCTTCCTGTGCTGCTACTGGGTCGTTCTGCGGACCTGAGGCCAGGGGAGTTTGTGGTAGCGATAGGAAGCCCTTTCTCCCTGCAGAACACTGTTACCACGGGGATAGTCAGCACCACCCAGAGGGGGGGCAAAGAGCTGGGATTACGCAACTCAGACATGGACTACATCCAAACAGACGCCATCATCAACGTGAGTGTGTCCCCGCTGGAGATACACACACACTCGACACACATGCACACGCACGACACACACTCAACACACATGCACACACTCAACACACACACTCAACACACATGCACACACTCAACACACATGCACACGCAAGCACTCACGCATACCCAAGCACAGACACACACACACGCTCAACACACACACTCACACATGCACAAACAGGCACTCATACACACACCCACTCGAGAATGCATTTTGTTCTTGGCACATTCTTACAGACACCTACAGTGTTCCACTGAGCAGAAATGCTCTAATGCCTTTTTGTTTTTGCAGTATGGAAACTCTGGAGGACCTCTGGTGAATCTGGTGAGACTAATTTACCTTTCTACAAGATACCAATAAGACAGTGCTCGCTTGTGAATCCAGTCCAAAGTGTAGTGGGTATGGTATCCTAGAAAGACAGTTTGCATCAAAGTAACGTTTTGTTTGATGGTCAACGCTGTAGGATGGTGAGGTGATTGGCATCAACACACTGAAAGTGACAGCTGGTATATCCTTCGCCATTCCCTCCGACAAGATCCGCCAGTTCCTGGCCGAATCCTACAACAGACAGTCACGTGGTAGGACATTGTTCCTATGGTTACTGAGGTGTTGGAAATCCAAGCTCCACCAAGCATGTTTTTCTTGATGATTCCAAGTAATGATTGATATGGACCGGGCCACATGACCACGAAGATACCTCAGTACACATACACACATTCAAACCCAACTGACAGATTCAAAAGGTGAATGATAAAATGTGTCATGTATGTTTTTCATTAGGAATGACGTCGACTAAAAAGAAATACATTGGTGTGCGGATGATGTCTCTCACGCCAGCGTCAGTTGAATCTTAAGAATTACATGTTTAAAGTCTGAAAATAAAATCTCTACTCATTTAAAAATTTATGAATAACTTTAGCGATATTAATTTTTGTTCTCCCTATCGCCTTCCCGGATCTCCAGGTTGACCAAGGAGCTGAAGGGTCGACATAGAGATTTCCCCGACATCACCTCCGGAGCTTATGTTATGGAGGTGATCTCTAAAACACCAGCTGCAGTGTACGTAAACAACTCCACCACTGTCTACAATTTATGTCCTTGGTTTGGAATTCTACTGTGTATTAGGACAAGTTGTGTTCAGATCTTTCAATGCTCAGAGATATTGCCTTTGGCTCTGTCGACTGTACACATGTTTCACATTTCCAGAAGGCCCTGTACACCCTATGTTCCTCATACAAACTCATGCACACTGACAGGTACACACACACTTCTATCTCCCTCACACACACACACACACACACACACACAAAGGTGCTCACACACACATAATATGCACATACACAAACGGAACCTCACACAACCTTACACAACCTTAAACAACCTCTTAGCAATACATGAACAGGCCTCCCCCAGACATTTCTATTCGAGCCCACCACCCACCTCCTCCACACGCTGTATTCTCAGCAGCAGCCGCGCTTTTAACAGAGGGGTTTTGGGAAGACGCTGAGGTCAGCGATTCCCTTCAAGCCTCAAGCGGTGAGCTTTTGTCTGTGGTTTGGCAAATTTCCCTCGCCCAGCCTTCTGCCCACATAGCCCCCTTTGCACCTCTATTAGACCCAGCGAGCCACATGGTGATGTGGGTGTTAGTGATGTCTGGCTGTGAAAACCTCCAGTTACAGAACACGAACGGAATGTGGAAGTAAGGGGTATGTCGGTTGAGGTGGTCTCTGTTCAGATGTGCGTGCGATTTAGGAGCAGTTGTGATGGAGCTTTGATGTCGTTGCTGGTAAACTACCTCGGTCTTGGTTAAATTTAGACGTAACTCACTTTTTATTTCGAGTGCCTTTGCAATTTTGGTGTGTCTGTCACAATTGTTGTTTATCCACAGATGGCTTAGATAGGGGGTGATTTAGTCTGTTTTGAAACTTCAACATCCTGAGCCCAGTCTGCTTCTCCCTTCCCCTCAGCGGTGGACTGAAGGAGCACGATGTCATCATCTCCATCAACGGCCAGAGGATCGCCTCGGCAACGGACGTCAGCGCTGCCATCAAGAAGGACACCTCACTCCGAGTTGTGGTGCGCCGTGGCAACGAGGACGCCATCCTCACTATCGTTCCCATGGAGATTGACCCCTGACCCCGCCCCTGCACTTTGGGCTGGAGCTCATATTTATCACCAATAGACCTTATATGGGTGCGGGGCTAGTACCACACCCCCTGGAACTAATAGACTGTGACAGCAGACGTCCAGCCAGGTTCAGACTCTTAACTCTAAGCCTTGAAGGGAACAATTGACGCTCTTAGTAGAGTTGTAGTTCCTCATCCATGTGTATTGTACGTTCCTTCTTGTATGCCTTGATTGATGCAGCTACTGTTTACGGTTAACAGAAGGCAGTTGATAAGTTGTGACCCTTTGACTGGTTTTGATGGTTTTGTTTCTAAGACAGACTTATTTGTTCAGGTAGGCCCGTCATGGACATGTTAAACACACTTAAAGAGCTCTGGGAACATCTGATTTGTGTAATTATTGTTTTCTAATTTCCTTTTTTTTTAAGTACTGTAGCTATATGTTTTCTTTGTTTGGACGTACTGAAATTAAAGGGTTTTTATCTATTTGGTGGTGGTTTGTGGTTTTTTGGTGGTGAGTGTGGATGTGGTGCTGTCTTGCTCACCATTGCTCACTCACTCTCTCTGCCTCTCTCTCTTTCCCTCTCACACACACACACACACACACACACACTGACATGGACTGCTCCCAGATGGACATCGCAATTTTACATTAGCGTGTGGTGTATAAAGCTGAGTCATCACACATACATATGCACAGACAAGGGGAACATAACATGGACTCAGGTCTGTTTCTGATTTGGTTTTTATGGCTTTCAGGGGTTGAGGCTAGCCTGCTGTGCTGCTGGCCCAGGGCGGTCAGCGCTGACCTCACAGTGAGGAGGGTGCTCCAAACACGTGAACCAGGACATGGTTGGTTTCCACAGATGAGTGTGCTGTCACGCCCCTCTCTCACCCTTGTCCAGGGTCTGTTTATCACACTGCAACCAGCCCAGAACCGGAGGGATAAAAAAACAGCTTCATAGCCAGTGTACGGACGTATCACTCAAAAAGGACTGGTGTACATCAAAAGCAAGAATGGGGGTTTATGCTAGGACATAATCACACATGGTCCTACTGACAGGACATGATCACACATGGTCCTACTCACAGGGCATGATCACACATGGTCCTACTCACATGACATGAGGTTAAAAAAACAAAATAACGCTTTTCTTTTAAAGAACACTCCGGTTCTGTGCTGCCATCTCGTGGCCCTTTCCTACCCCACAGCCAGTCTCCCCAGTACGAATGTTATTAAATTATTAACATATCATAAAATATGATTTGGTCTCAGTCACACACAGAGCAAGTCACATGTTCAGACCTCATCTCACTTTGCAAAAACATCATTGTAATTGCCTTCCTAATTGACCCATGGACAGAATAACATCACGCACATGTGAGTCTGTGTGTAGTGTTGGCTTCAGCTGTGAGGACAGGGTGGGCCTCTGAGTGAGGTCAGCTGGTGTGAAGCCAGAATGCCAGGATATGTGCCCAAACCATCAGTAATACAGGAGAGGATAGCATGAGCTCATATCTCTAAGCCATGTCACTGCTGATGTTGCGTTTGAGTGCCAAGCTGTGTCAATAAGTGCAATTGCAGAGTAAGAATGCATGGACAAGCCTGGCTTCAGTTCATGGTAGCTTCATAGTAGACTAGCTTACATTTATTATGCGTGATAGCCAGGAAAATAAAAAAGGCTCCCTATAACAATTGTTATTGATTATGCCACCATGTCATTGATTTGCTTCCATACTTGTTCTCTGCTTTGCTGTACTCTCTTTAATGGTTTTTGGTTCTCCCCCCCCTCTCCTTCTCTCTCCTCTCCTTTCAGTGTGTGTTGTTATGGTCGAGACGTTTAACTTTTACAGTAAACACTTATAGGTGTTTCTGTAGATTGTGGGTAGTACACACACACTACACTGGGGGCAGGATCATTTCTGCAATCCCATTTGTGGACTGTAGCGACCTCTTTCTTTTTGAGCTCTGTTGCAAAATGATTATCAGCCCGTTTAAATGTTCCGTCCAATGAGAAGCACTGATACTGACACAATGGCTTGATCGTTGGCTCGCTACTAAACATTCTCTGCGGTGATTGGGTATTTTCTTCTCGTAGACATGTGACGCTGGGGTTCTTGGCAGCGAAGGAAGAGGGAGGGGACATTTTTAATGGCAGACACAGCCTGCACAAAATGTATAAAGTCTGAAATATGAATTAATTTCAGTCATTCATATAGTAATATTTAAAGCTAATATAATAAGTTTCATTTGCATGTGACAATTGGCACAGTTTTCTTCTGTTAAAGAGTTGAATTTAATTTCGTTCTGCGGAGTTACGCGCTTGTTTTGTGCGGTTGGCTAACTACTAGCAAGCTAGCTTCTGTAGGCTAGTGCTAGTTATAGCCTGGCTATATCTAAAGACGAGGCCCTGCCGGCTGCTGAATAAGTGGTGAGTTTAAGTTTAGCTGATACAATCGATATATCTGTCTTTCCTTTCTAATAAACAAATAATAAGGTATATGCTTGTTTGCTTGATTGCTAGCTAGCTACATGTAAACCTGTTTAACTCTCCAACTAATCCACGGTCGGGACGATGACATTCTAAGAAAGTCAGTGTTTACAGTTAACAACGTCAAAAGGTTCCAGTGACGGTCATGTTCCACTTTCCAGTCCATGAACAGAGTATTTAGGTAGAACATTGTCTTGGGGTATATATAACGTTAACTAGATGGTATAACACAATATATATAGAGGAATTGCTTGCTACACACTCTTGAGTTTCGTTACTGAAAATAGTCGCATCAGGCCTAGCTAAAGCTGTCAAACCCAGTCTGAATTGTCAGTTACTAGCCAACCACATGTCAGAAAATGTGTTGTAGATCATTTACTAGATATCAAACAGTAACATCTTGATGTTGTATGTGTGATATAAGCTAATGTATACTCCAACAAGGTTACGTCTTTAAACCAACTATCCGAGAACGTCACCAACCAGTGTCATTGCTAGTTAACTGCAACCATTCAGAGATTATCTTTAGGCTGTTGTTGCGATTTTAAAGATATTGTGTTTACTCTGAGCCCTCCTCCTCCTCGGTGTGATATCTCATTGTTTGTGCTTTTCAAAAATCCCCACAGAGAATATGTAACGTCCCTCAATCAGCATGACATCTAGATTTGGTAAAACATACAGCCGCAAAGGAGGGGAGGCCAACTCCAAATTTGACGAGGTCTTCTCCAACAAGAAGGCCACCTTGAGCACGAAATGGGGCGAGACGACCTACAAGGCCCAGTTGGGCTCCAAGAGGCCGGCCCTAAAGCCGGAGGTGGTGGAGTTACCCAAGAGACCCAGGATCGAGGACGACGACAGTTCCGAGGACCCGTTTGGCTTCGACAGCGACGAGGAATCCAAGCCTGTCTCCTCCCATGGCGGTCCGCAGACTAAAACGGAGGTGGCGGAGCCAGCGCCGGCAGCGCCAGGCCAGGGGAGCAGTGGGGGCAACACTGCCTCGGCACACGGCAGTAGGGACTCAAATGCCACGTCTACATGTAAGTAACTCTAGTTCAGAATGACGCTTCTCTGGATGTGTTTACAGCCCTCATACTAGCGTTGAAGTCGTCGTGGACAACCAATTTGCTTTATTTTGGATTGAACATCGACGCATTATTGTGATGAGGATTGCAGGAGTATACCTGTTTTATGTTTGAGACTCGAAGGCTTGCCAAATGAACTAATCCACTATTTCAAGTTTTACTATGGCCCTCTGTGAAGTTGATATCCACCCATATCCTGTCTCAGCTAACATTAGTCTGTTTTCTTTATAGTCAAGCCAACGACAGGTGAAGGTGTTGCAAAGAACAGCCAGTCCTGGTACAGGGACACCCATGATGGTAACCAGAGGCCCCACACGGCTCAGTCCACCCTCTTAAAGACCGTGTCCATGGAGAGGTCAGAGGACTGGGACTCAGCGGGGAGACAGATTCCCTCCTCCTCTCCGAGCATGGACCCAAGCGCCCCGGGACCCAGCGTGGACGCACAGGACGGGCTGTCCTCTGAGAGAGGGATGGGTGCGGACCAGACGCCCCCGGCAGAGCCGGTGGAGACCATCGCCCCCTCTCCGTTCCTCCTCCGGCCCTCCAACTGCAAGAAGTACCAGCGGCCCAACCGCTCCAACAAGGGTCCCGACGCCGAGGCCAGCGAAGGCCAGCCGCCAGGCAGTGGGTCGACCACACTGAAGCCCAGCAGCGTGTCCTCGGCCGGCGGCAGCGCCGGCGGTAGCGCCAGCGGCGTGGGGAACGCCAGCGCGGCGACCAAGCCGGCCGGGAGGGGGAGGGGACGGGTACGGGACTTCACGGTGCTCCATCCCTCCTGCCTGTCCGTGTGCAACGTCACCATCCAGGACTCGATGGAGCGCAGCATGGACGAGCTGTCCACCACCGCGCCCCCCGCTGACCTGGGCGAGGCCGGGCAGATGAAGAAGAAGACGGATGCTCCGCCTCTCAAGCCCACACGGTAAACAAACTCAGACTCACTTTACCGGCTCGACGGGTAGAGGATGTAGCGAAGAGGCTGAGGCCTCACTGCTGGGACCTGAGTTTGATTCTAGCCCGGGGCAATTTTCTGCATGTCTTCCCCTCTCCCTCCCCCTGCTTCCTGTCTGTAACTGTCTCTATCAGATAAACAAAGTAGAAATCCCCCCCTCCCCTTAAAATAATAAATACATTAAAAACTTAACATTACAGTTTCATTTGACAGTTAGAATGTTAAAACCATTAGTGACACTTTATCTGAATAAGTGATACATGTCCATCTCATCCGGTTAAGACTTAGAAGCGGTTGGATTATGATAAACAATGTTCCTATCTGATCCGGCAGGTTCCGGCCCACCCAGAGCAAAACCAAAAAGGAGACCAAGCTGGAGTTCTTTGGCTTCGAGGACAAGGAAGGCCAGGATGGCGAGGAGGGGGCCGACCCGGCAACCGGCGGCAGCAGCAGCTACAAGATCAAGTACTTTGGCTTCGACGACCTCAGCGAGAGCGACAGCGACGAGGACGAAGAGAGCTCGCAGGCCGCCGAGAAGCGAAAGGCCAAGAAGGCGGCGGCGGCTGCAGCAGCCGCGGCGGCGGCCATGTCTGCCGACGTCAACAGCCCTGCGCTCAGCGACTCTCAGGACAGCCAGTGCAGCAGCAATGCAGGTGAGACGAACACGGCAGGCTCAAGTTACACCTCATTTCCTGTCACATGTCACTACAGTTACAGCAAAGCAGTCAGGCCAATTAAACTCAGGCTCCCTCCGACAGTCTGCAAAAACATAAACATAACATCAAAGGGATGTGAAGTGTATCAGTGCAGAGCTGAAGCGATCAGTGGCAAGCTTGAGAGTTTCAGGAGCATCTCTCAGAGAGCCGCTACAGGCTAGCATACGGGCTAGCATACGGGCTAGAATACAGACTAGCATACATGCACTGGGACCGTGACATCTTGTCTAACCCGAATGCTCCGTCTGAAAGACTGTGTGGACACGTGGAGATGGTTTAGGGTAGACAGTCTGTGTTCCTGCTCACTCTGCATGCCCTCCCTGTCAGATGTTCTGGAGTTCAGCGACGACTCGAGCCCAGGGGGGTCGGAAGGTCAGAAGGGTTGCCCAGGGAAACAGGGGGACAAGTCCAAGGACTTGGGCAGGAAGATCTTCAGCGGGCCTAAGAAGGTCGGCAAGGTAAAAGAGGTCATGTTCATACCTGATCTCAGGGATGCCTTAGGTCAGCTCAACTTTGTCAGCTTCTGTGAATTAAATGTAATCCGTCCTTTGAGGTTCTCTCAGAATGTTCCTAAAGCTGTTAACTGTTGAATGTCATTGTATAAAATCAGATCATGGGGATCCTCATAAATAACTCCTCACTAACGGTGTGTTGCCTGACCCTGGTCCCTGCAGTCTCCTGCTAAGGCTGTGTACAACGCTCGCCACTGGAACCAGCCTGAGCCTGAGGAGATGCCCCCCCCTCCTGCACTCTCCCGCGCCCACACCGCCCCGGTCAGAACCGCAGAGCACTACCATCACTTCAGCACTCACACAGTAGAAAAGCCATGGATATTGTTATGTCTGATGATGATAATCATGTTTATTATATTGTTATTATATTGTTATCTTTGGTTTGGGTTACTGTCAGCTTGCTTGTGGTTTGACCCTGATGTGTGTGTGTGTGTGTTCAGGCCAGTCTGTCAAGCAGCAGTAAAGACACCAACACCAAGAGCCACAAAGACGACGGCCTGTTCAAGGCTCCTCCCCCTCCGCCCAAGGTCACCAAGTCTGTGACCATCCCCACCCAGCCCTACCAGGACATCGTCACAGCACTCAAATGCAGGAAGGAACACAAGGAGGTGAGCTAGGCCTTCTGGGAAATGTATTTTTCAGCTACGATAGCAAAAATCACCTCCAATGTGTCCCTGATGGGGCCCTGTGGCTGTTGCTGAGGCGTGTTGTGTTCCTGCAGCTGTACACGGTGGTGCAGCATGTCAAGCACTTCAACGATGTGGTGGAGTTTGGAGAGAACCAGGAGTTCACCGACGACTTTGAGTACCTGGAGACAGGCTTGAAGAGCAGCCAGCCTCTCAACACACGATGCCTTAGGTACCAGGCCTGCTCATGCTGCTGCGTCACATGCTGTGTGACCAGGAGAATGTGCATATCACTCGGCAAGCGGAAACCTGCTTGTTAAACCCCTCATTCCAAAATCATGGGCATATTAATATGGAGTCGGTGCTCATTTTGTTTACTTCACTCCCCCTCTCTCTCCTCTCCTCCCCCTCTGCCCTCCTCCCTCCCCCCTCTCTCCTCCCCCTCTCTCTCCTCCCTCCCCCTTCCCTCCTTCTCTCCTCCCCCTCTCTCTTCTCCTGTCCCTGCAGTATAATCAGCCTGGCCACCAGGTGTGCCATGCCCAGCTTCCGGATGCATCTGCGGGCCAGAGGGAAGGTGGCTCAGGTCTTCAAGATGCTCAGCGACTCCCCTCAGCACCCTGTAAGAGCCTCTCCCCCCCCCCCCCCCCCCCCCCCCCCCCCCCCCCCCCCCCCCCCCCCCCCGGCTGCTGGTCAGAGCAGGTCCAGCCTGAGCGCCAGGCTCAGAAGGCAGTTCTCTCTGCTCTCTCTCTCTGCTCTCTCTCTGCTCTCTCTCTCTGCTCTCTCTCTGCTCTCTCTCTGCTCTCTCTCTGCTCTATCTCTGCTCTCTCTTTGCGCTCTCTCTCTGCTCTCTCTGCTCTCTCTCTCTCTCTCTGCTCTCTCTCTGCTCTGTCTCTGTGCTGTCTCTCTGCTCTCTCTTTCTGCTCTTTCTCTGCTCTCTCTCTGCTCTCTCTCTGCCCTCGCTCTGCGCTCGCTCTGCTGTCTCTGCTCTCGCTTTGGACGCTGGGTTCAGGAATCATGTGCTACCTGGCTAAAGACTTTGGCCACTGTTGTATTTCTACACTAGTTACTTTGAAAAGCCGTTACTTATCTTCTATTTCTCTTCTCCTTCCCTATTCTCTGCTCCCCTCCTCTTCTCTCTGACCCAGAACCTGGCCCTGTGCACGGCCTCCCTCATGTACATCCTGAGCCGGGACCGTCTGAACATGGACCTGGACCGGGCCAGCCTGGAGCTCATGCTGCGCCTGCTGGAGCAGGAACAAGAGCAGGACCTGGCGGCCCATCACGACCAGCTCACCCCCAAGGAGGTGGCCAAGGTCAAGGAGAAGATCCGCAAGCTGTGTGAGACGGTCCACAACAAGCACCTCGACCTGGAGAACATCACGGTGAGGGGAGGGGGGGGGGAGTGAAAGAGGGAGAGACAAGGTTGGGGGGGGGGTGCTCACGATGTTTGATTGATTTGACAGGATTTGAAATTTGGGCAGTGAGAAATGTCAATCTGATTGGTGTTGTTGTGTTTTGCTGTGAGCAGTCGGGTCACCTGGCTATGGAGACCCTGCTGTCACTGACGTCCAAACGAGCTGGAGACTGGTTCAAAGAGGAGCTGCGTCTGCTGGGAGGCCTGGACCACATCGTAGACAAAGGTGTGTGTGTGTGTGTGCGCTCGTGTGTGTGCTCGTGTGTGTGTGCGCTCGTGTGTGTGTATGCCTGCATATGCCCTATACTCCGGGCCCACGTTTCATTCAGGTTCATTTGTTAGCTTGTAGTCATTGACCTTCACTTTGTCCGTCACAGTTCATTACCTGTGTGTGTGTGTGTGTCATCCACAGTGAAAGAATGCGTGCAGAACTTGAGCCAGGAGGAAGATAAGGAGAATCTGGTGGCGTCTTTATGGGGCGCTGAGAGGTGCCTGAGAGTGCTGGAGAGTGTGAGTACCAAACGTTAGTTCAGAGGGGAACGGTGGGCAATTTCTTGGGAAAACAGACAGTTTAAGGTAAAAAGGTTTTCCCTTAATGTCCTAAATCTCTTTTCTTCTCCTCCATCTTCCGTCCTCCCCCTCCCCCAGGTGACGGTGCAGAACCCAGAGAACCAGAGCTACCTGATCGCCTACAAGGACTCCCAGCTCATCATGTCCTCTACCAGGTGAGACTGAGCAGGACTCCCTCCACCACGCTCCCCAGTACGCTGGAGAAGGTGTCAGTCATCAGAGGAGATGCAGAAGTAGGCTTGTGTGCTGCTGCTGGTGACTTCCATCTGAACTAAGGGCATTCTCCTTCCAGCTGCTTCCCAGCGAAGGCCTTCATCTTGCTGCTGCTCATGTCCTGTCGACCCTTAGAGCCCGCCAAAGCCCCCATGGAGATACTGTTGTCTAAATCTCCCTTTGTCTGTCTGTCCTTTTGTTTCTCTTCACCTTTGCATCTACTCTTTTCCTCTCTGCCTCCACCTCCCTCTCTTCCTCCCTCTCTGCCTCCACCTCCCTCTCTTCCTCCCTCTCTGCCTCCACCTCCCTCTCTTCCTCCACGTCCCCCTCTTCCTCCCTCTCTGCCTCCACCTCCCTCTCTGCCTCTTCCTCCCTCTCTACCTCCCTCTCTGCCTCTTCCTCCCTCTCTACCTCCACGTCCCCCTCTTCCTCCCTCTCTGCCTCCACCTCCCTCTCTTCCTCCCTCTCTGCCTCTTCCTCCCTCTCTACCTCCACGTCCCCCTCTTCCTCCCTCTCTGCCTCCACCTCCCTCTCTGCCTCCCTCTCTGCCTGCACCTCCCTCTCTTCCTCCCTCTCTGCCTCCACGTCCCTCTCTTCCTCCCTCTCTGCCTCCACGTCCCTCTCTTCCTCCCTCTCTGCCTCCACGTCCCTCTCTTCCTCCCTCTCTGCCTCCACGTCCCTCTCTTCCTCCCTCTCTGCCTCCACGTCCCTCTCTTCCTCCCTCTCTGCCTCCACCTCCCTCTCTTTCTCCCTCTCTGCCTCCACCTCCCTCTCTCCCTCCCTCTCTGCCTCCACGTCCCTCTCTTCCTCCCTCTCTGCCTCCACCTCCCTCTCTTCCTCCCTCTCTGCCTGCACCTCCCTCTCTTCCTCCCTCTCTGCCTCCACCTCTCTCTCTGCCTCCGCCCCCCCAGAGGCCTGCAGTACTGCGAGGAGATGATCCAGCGCTACAGCCGGGAGGTGAACGTGTCTCTGAGCTCTTCGGGCACAGCTCTGCCCCACTGCAGCTTCAGCAACGTGGGCAAGGCTGTGGAGGACTGCATGAGGGCTGTGATCGGAGTGCTACTCAACCTCACCCATGACAACGGTACGCTGACTGGGAGGGTGTGGTGGTGATGGGGAGGGGGAGGGATGGGGCTGTGGAGGTGACAGAGAGGGGGAGGGATGGGGCTGTAGTGGTGACAGAGAGGGGGAGGGATGAGGCTGTAGTGGTGACAGAGAGGGGGGGGGGGGGCTGTAGTTGTGACGGGGAGGGATCAGGCTGTAGTGGTGACAGAGAGGGGGAGGGATGGGGCTGTGATGGAGGTGGAGTGACGGGGCTGTGTGTGTTTCAGAGTGGGGCAGCACCAAGACAGGAGAACAGGACCAGCTCATTCCTACAGCCCTCAACTGCGTCCTCAGAGTCCCCCGCTACCTGCCGCAAGAGCAGCGCTTCGATATCCGAGTCCTGGTGAGAGCTGTGTCTGTGTGTGTGTGTGTGTGAGGGGAGATGAAGAAGCACCCCTTGGCTTTTTAGTTGCTTTGGCTTTTTCCCTTTTCTTATCTCTCTCTCCCTTCCTCTTCCTGGGTGCGCTGCAGGGCCTGGGGCTGCTGATTAACCTGGTGGAGTACAGCGCCAGGAACCGCCACAGTCTGGTGGACATGGACTTCACAGCCCCCAGCTACCCAGAGGACAGCCTGCCCCAGGCACAGGAAGAGAGAGAGCAGCCCCAGGCCTCTCAGGCCCAGGCCTCCCAGGCCCAGGCCTCGCAGCCTGGCGCAGCCCCCAGCGAGCCCACCGCCCCGGGGCCTGAGGAGCAGGTCAAGCCTCCTGGTTCTGGAGCTTTGGCAGCTCTCGTGCAGGTGTGTGGCTGTTCTGTGTAGATTACACGTTTGGCAATTTCCTAGTCTGTTGTATAAAAGTAGGGGCAGCACACACAAACTAACGAGGAAAAAATATGACCTGTATTTTGATGGTCATTTGTTTATTTGGAGTGTCACTTATTTTATCCAGCACCAAATGCAAATTAGTATTCTTGAACAACTGAAATCTCCTCTGATGTACCATCACCATCCACCTGTATAAAATCTGACAGTTCCGATCTTTCTTCCTCATGTACCGTTTAATTTTCACGGGTTCAAGCTCACAACAATAGGTAAAGACTTGGGATGCTAATTTTGAGAGGAAATAATTTGACCGATAACCGTTGCTCGTTAATGACCGTGACCCTGACTGCATGGCTGTTTCCTCTCCCCGTGACCCTTGACCCTGACTGCATGGCTGTTTCCTCTCCCCGTGACCCTTGACCCTGACTGCATGGCTTTTTCCTCTCCCATCCAAAGTTCTTCCTGGAGCGCGAGCGAGCAGCCATACAGGCCGAGGCGCAGACTGATGACCTCATCAGCGAGGCGCCCAAGCCGCAGCACGACCAGAGCGGCCAATGGCAGGAGACCTCGGGGGAGATCCAGTGGGTCGCCGCGGAGACCAACGACAGCGAGAACGACAAGGAGAAGGAGAAGAAAGAGGAGGAGGAGGAGGAGCTGGACCTCAACAAAGGTAAAGATTCAGAGATCTTCTCCCTCCGGGTCAGTCTGGCTCCTAGTTTAAAGTGCTGATCTAATGTCATCCAGGGGTTTGGTCTGGCGTGAATGCAGAGTTGTTGATGGTTTCTTTCTGTGTGTGTGGTGCAGCTCTGCAGCATGCTGGGAAACACATGGAGGACAGCATTGTAGCCTCGTACACCGCCCTGCTGCTGGGCTGTCTCTGTCAGGGCAGTCAGGTACACACACACACCAGCACACACACACCAGCACACAAACACACACACCAGCACACACACACACACCAGCACATACACACACCACCACAAACACACACCAGCACACACACACACACACGTGAACCCAGGACCTGTGTATTGATGTGTGTGTGTGTGGTTTTCCTCAGGTCAACGTGACTACTGTGAGGGAGACTCTGCCCCAGGGAGACTTCTCCATCATGACTGAGATGCTGAAGAAGTTCCTGAACTTTATGAACCTCACGGTCAGTGGGATACAACACCACTGCAGCTCATCACAGCTGCTCACACTGCTGTCATCTCTACACACACACACACACACACACACACACACACACTGCTGTCATCTCTACACACACACACACACACACACTGCTGTCATCTCTACACACACACACACACACACACACACTGCTGTCATCTCTACACACACACACACACACACACACTGCTGTCATCTCTACACACACACACACACACACTGCTGTCATCTCTACACACACACACACACACACACACACACACTGCTGTCATCTCTACACACACACACACTGCTGTCATCTCTACACAGGGATCTGAAACACACACACACACACACTGCTGTCATCTCTACACAGGGATCTTACACACACACACACACACGCACACTGCTGTCATCTCGACACAGGGATCTGAAACACACACACGCGTTTTGTTTCACTCTTTGGGGGACTCAGAATTCGGGTCCCGTAAAAACATCCAGTTTTTCCAACCCTAATCTTGATGCAAAAAAACCTAACCTGTAAAACAAGTCCACCTCCACACACTCACACACTCACACCCTCACACCCTCACACCCTTACACACTCACACACTGACACTCACACAGATATTTACATTTAGTCATTTAGCAGATGCTCTTATCCAGAGCGACTTACAGTTAATACAGGTACATTACCCCGAGGCAAGTAGGGTGAAGTGCCTTGCCCAAGGACTCAACTTCATTGGCACAAGTGGGAATTGAACCGGTAACCTTCTGATTACGAGCCCAAATCCCGTAACCGCTTAGCCACCTGACTCCCTATAAATTGCACAACAGTGTGTTAACTTGATGTTGTCTCCCCCCACAGTGTGCCATGGGCAGCACAGGGCAGAAGTCCATCTCCCGGGTCATAGACTACCTCGAGCACTGCTAGCACACGGGTCCCACATCCCCTCAGTGCCGGCAACAAGATCTCTGCAACACCGCCTGGAGCCACCAGGGGGCGCCTGGACCCATGCTCTCTCCCTCTTTCTCTCTCTCCACTGCAACCTGCTGACGTTCTCTCTCTCTCTCTGAGGGGATAAAACCATCAGCGCCTCTCCGAATCAAAGTCGGTCAACATACTTTGGGCATTTGGAAATCCTAAAACACGGGAAGGTTGAAGGATCTTCCTCAGGTAGATCCTTCAAGTCCTGCTGGTCTGGAGAGGAGGTAGAGAGGAAGAGGAAGAGGAGGAGGAGGAAAAACAGCTAGACTGTTCAGCCTGCTGACCTGTCATGTATAACAAAGCTTTTGAACTGAATCATTTGAACATTTCCTTCCCTGTGTGAGAGGAGTGTGTTTGACGCAGCCTACAGTGAAATCATGCGGTGCATTAGCATGGAGGGGCTGGAGGAGGACTGTGTGGGACATGTTTCATCACATCAGGCTGTTTTTCCACGTCTGCCCTCGAATCACATTTGAGGAGGGAACAGGAAGTCATGGTTCTGGCTTCATCTCCGTTTGTGCCCTTTATCTGTGGACGGTCCCGTGGATACACCTGCCTGGTTCACATCTGCCTGCTTCCCAAATCAGGTGGATCTTTTTGCTTTTCCTCAAAGGCATGTTGTTAATGCTGCATTCTCCAACAAATCAGCAGGTCTGGGTGGAAACCTCTCGCTCCTCTTCTCAGATGATGGCTCTAGTGACGGCTGTTAGGAATGTGTTCAAAGCCTCTACCCTTCCCAGACCTCCACCGCTCCTCTGGAAACGTTATAATCCCTTTTTCCTCGATCTCATGGTCTACATGTAATAATGCATTCACAATATTGGTAGGGTTGATCTATTATGAATTAGTTTTGTGTTTTTATTCTTCTGTTTGGTAGTTCCAATTGCGGGTTCATGTATTTATTTGACAGTTTCTGAAGTGTAGAGCTGTTTGGACTGAGACAATGTGAAACGCTCCCCCTGTATGAAGACCCCTCTGTGTGGATCTGGTTTTGGCATGACTCGTTGCTTGAAGTGGTTAGAAAATCCCCTGTCGCTATAGAAAGAGGGTGACTGTATATTGAAGTGATTGAAACCCTTGTGTAACTGGTTGAGGTTTGTCATCAAACTGGCTAAATGTTCAAGCCTGAAAAGCAGATGAATCTTGGTTGATGTACTCTGGCAGAATGGCCTGGTCACCCTGCCATTCAAACACATTTCTTTCCAGCATGATAAGTGCCGGGCCAATCACAATCATTTATCTGATATGGGGGCAGGTTTGACAACGAAGCACGCAACAACAGTACAGAAGTGTGCTGTGAGGCATTTCTTTTAAAACAACCAAGATGACGTTCTGTTACTCTGATTGGATAGAATTGGATGAATTCAACCAATCGCGTCCAGAGGCCTTTTGATTTGCGCCCGTTGATGAAATCGAAAATGACCCGAGAGGTTCCAGACTTGCGCGTATTTGCTGATTGGTGTGGCGATGTCAGGCTATAAATCTTTGTAGAAAATTTGAAAAATATTTGTTTGTTTTGTTAATTGAATCTTAAGTCTGTTTTGGTAAGTGGGCATTTGATGCGAATGCATTTGGATGATGCAACTGATAGCTGTAGGACTAACCACTTTTAGCAGTTCTGTCTGCGCTTTAAGTTTGTCTCTGTTGAACACAAACATAAGCTTTCATTAATCACAGTGGTCAATCTGAGCTAGAACGTAAAGTCAGGTCCTAATGAGATACTATTTGAATGACAGCCATACTTAGAGCAAATTTTTTCATTTCATCTGTATTTTTTATGCTGCAGTGAATGTTCCTGTTGAAAATTGGTTTGCAAAAAGCTTGTCCTGAATGGAATTTTAGAATGTAAATACAACTGTACATAGTGGTTAATGGACGTTAGAATGCTAGACTACTTTTATGAAGCTGATATTTTAATTTTATACAATATTTCTGAGTTGTGTCATTTGAAGTAAAACAAAAAGATATAAAAAGACAACAGCAGGAAAAAAGTTTGTACCTGTTTCCAGGACATTGTCTTTGCTTAACATGTAAATAATTGTAACTCAAATAAAAAGTTGCTACTTTCAGTACAATCCTGTGTTTGTGTGTGTGTTGCATGAGCTGAATATATTTAGTTTCGTATTACCATACATAAGTTTTTGTCCATTTAATCTATTCTAGAGAAAACTAACAGTTTCTCAGCAAACTACAACATTGTTTTTCCTGTTTTGCTATTCATACTAAAAACATCAATATGAGAATATCTGTGGCAGTTTATGCAATGTTCTCTCTCCATATTGTCTTATCCCCAGGAGCCTTCTATAAATCATCTTTTAATATTCTACCCTCAGCCTGCTTCCTGCTCATTGGCAGGCCCAGCCTGTTGCCTGGCAAAGTGTGCGTCAGGTTCTCAACAGACGTGGTTGTGTGTTCTCCCAGAGAGACGACATCCTGAAGTGGCGTCAGTCTCGTGTTGACAGACAGGTGTTTAATGGAAACAAAGGATGCCTTAAGGTGCTGCAACCTAACACTCATAAACCTACATAATCCTAGAGAGAGCTTTGGGGTAGGGGGAGAGGGGGGGATATTTGAATATCTGGCAACCCCGATCTTCCACGGCAGGGGCAGAGCACAGAGACACAAGATAAACATGCTGCATGAAAGGCGGGGGGGAACAGAAAAGTGGAATGGAAGCAGGGTTAGGTCTGTGGGGTTTATACAGAGAGATGCATTATACAGGCACGACGGGTTCATTTTATATGGAAAGCAAGACATCAGTCAATATCACTGGGTGTGGATACTCTCTTGGTTGGTGTGTGTGGGGGTGGGTTCTCAAATTAATTGAATCGTGTTCATTCCCCTTCGGAGTACCTGTTGAGACATGGTGGAAGAGAGAGGGAAGAGAGAGGGAAGAGAGCAAAGGAATGAAATGTCCTTCTTCCCCACCTGTCAGTCAGCTGGGTTCGAGGGGAGGTGTCTTGCTCTTTATGTCCATCTCACTCACTCTAACTGGGGTTGGGTTTCTACATCTTACCATGTACATCTGCCCAATCCTGCTTGTTCCTCTCCGCTCTACTCTCCCTCCTCCTACGCTGGCTGTGAATCTGTCTGTCCATCTGTCGGTCCGCCTCTCCCTCTAACTGTCTGTGTACCTGCCTGCCTGCCTGCCTGCCTGCCTGCCTGCCTGTCTGTCTGTCTGTCTGTCTGTCTGTCTGTCTGTCTGTCTGTCTGTCTCTCTGCCTTCCTGTCTGCCTGCCTGCCTGCCTGTCTGGCTGGCTCTCTGTCTGCCTGTGCTTATCACCCTTTTTCATTATTCTAAGCGCGGCAGTACTGCCAAATCTTTTTGTGCATTGTTTGTTTCCAAAGGGTTCGGGGCTGCATATCACCATTCCATTCAACCACCGGGGGAGGTGATAAACACACTGTTGAGACACTCTATACTTCAATGTGGTGTCCTGGGAGGTGCACCAAGACCCTCGTAGCACAGTGCCATGGTACAGTGGTCATGTCAGGCCCATGGATGCTTCCCATGTGCACATCCAAACACCCACCCTGGGATGAGCTTCCTGCCAACACAGGCTGTCATTACAACCACACCACCCCCTTCGCCAAATCAAGATGACACACACTGGCACCCACCCTGCACATAGACTGGCACTCATCCTGCACATACACAAACACACTAACAGGCACCCACCCTGCACATACACAAACACACTAACAGGCACCCACTCTGCGCGTACACACTATAAGGCGCCCACCATGCACACACAGACACATCCCCCCCCCGCTCTCTTTTGGCCTACTGAATGAAAATGGACTTTCCTCTGTGGAAGTAAATAGAAAACTGGAAGCTGAGGCTGGCTTAGATGTCTACCTCGCACTCTGCTCCCCGCCTGGCCAGTGGACGTAAAGTCCATCCATTACAGTGCAGGTCACGTACGATCAGGGATACAGATGGGCTAGTGAGTCTTTCTGCTGTGTCAGTCAATGATTTAAGGTACGAGATTAAACAGGAGCCCTCTGTGTGTGTGTGTGTGTGTGTGTCTGTAGGGTGGGTGCCTGTTAGTGTGTGTGTGTGTGTGTGTGTAGGGTGGGTGCCTGTTAGTGTGTGTGTGTGTGTGTGTAGGGTGGGTGCCTGTTAGGTTGTGTGTGTGTAGGGTGGGTGCCTGTTAGGTTGTGTGTGTGTGTGTAGGGTGGGTGCCTGTTAGTGTGTGTGTGTGTGTGTGTGTGAGTGTGTGTGTGTGTAGGGTGGGTGCATGTTAGTGTGTGTAGGGTGGGTGTGGGGCGGGGGAGGTGAGAGGCTTGAGAGTACACAAGCCGTGTGTTTTTTATCTGTGGGCTGGAGCCCTCTGGCTCTGGCAGAGTAGAGCTATAGTGTTCCACATCTCTACACCACATCAGAGGTGTGGTGTTCCACATCACCACAGAGCAGTGGTGTGGTGTTCCACATCACCACATAGCAGAGGTGTGGTGTTCCTGGTGTGTTCCACATCACCACAGAGCAGAGATGTGGTGTTCCTGGTGTGTTCCACATCACCACAGAGCAGAGATGTGGTGTTCCTGTTGTGTTCCACATCACCACAGAGCAGAGGTGTGGTGTTCCTGGTGTGTTCCACATCACCACAGAGCAGAGGTGTGGTGTTCCACCCATGGCTGGGGGTCTCTCCTTCTCAGCAGATAAAGTTATCCAATGAATACTAGTTCCTTTCTATGAATAGTGAGAGGTTTCCAATATAGTCAATCAATTCAGACTGAAGGTTTGAACTTCAACCCTTCTCACCTTGTGCGTGTGTGTGTGTGTTTGTGTCTATATACATGCAGGGTGGAGCCAGTGTGTGAAGAATGATGTGGAGGTTTTTAAATGATTTGGAAAGTCATGGTTCTTTTACTTAACTGAATGCGACTGAGTATCAACGTTCAATCACAGTGATTGCTTTGGGGATTGCCCTTTTTCAATGCATAACAAAACAGGCGTAGGGCAATGTGCATTCAGACCACACAAACAGTACATACGCAGCACGAACACTCTCCATTCAGTGCATAGACAAAAGCATTGATATTCAGTCTGTTAGAATCCCAGAAGTTTTACACATTGTATTGTGTGCTCTCTATTCAGACAGAGGTTAAGTATGTTGGCTGCCTCTTGATTCTTGAGGGAGGGACTGCCTCTGTTCAGGGGTTAAGGGTGGAAGGTGTTGCAACTGAAATAAGCTTCACATCGAATTCCTTAGCTCCATTGTAAATTAAAACATGTCTGTCTGTTTAATTATTTTGATGGAGAGAAATATTCACATCAACAATTTAACACTACCTCTCTCTCTCTCTCTCTCTCTCTCTCTCTCAGTGGTTCTGCTTATCTGTGTCTTTGATCTCACCTCCATGTTTTTCTCAGTCTTAACCAGGCATCAACCTGGCCCCAACCATAGCCCTCTCCCTAACCCTCAACACATAGTTTCTGTTCATTCTGTAAAGCACAAAAATCTGTAAAGCACGGAAAGTCATGCTCTGGGACACGATTCAATAGACATGTTTCTTTTTGTGTCTATGAGCATGAAAAACCCGATTCCAGATTGCTTGATCTACAGTCAGACTCTATACCTCTGAGCTATACCCATGTCCATTGATCTGATTGGCTGACATCAGAGGGGCTTTTTTGCCACGTTACTGGTGGAAACCAGCGGCTCTAGAGGCTTCGGGAGCAGTCGCTAACATCCAGCACGCCAGAGGAGCAGACATGCCAAGCTCAAAACAATGCTCCAGAGGACTCAAGTCTTTGAGAACCAAACACTCGAGCAGGCAAATCTTCCGTGAGCGATGTTGAAAGATGACAGTCAGAGTTTTTGATATTGGGGTTGTGTTTGAAGGCATCACCGCAGGGGGCTCAGTTGGATTATGTAGCATTAACAGTGGGGTGGCTGTTCTCTCGCGATGTCCAGCCCTCATTCATTCAGTCTCTGCAGCTGCCATCGTCATGGCTCCCCAGTGTCCCGTACGAAGGTGAAGAGAAAGTGTGGGCCAAAAGGAAAACAGCTGTGTCAGAGAGGGTGCTATTTTAAAATGCGGATTCTCTGAAAGAGAGAAAAACAGACCTGAAAGACCTTGTATTTGCATTATCTTGCATAATTGAATCTCTGAGTAATTCAAAAGGAATTAATATTAATCCTAGCTTGTGGCGGGGTGCCGGTAAAGCTGCCAAGGCTGGAGGGGAGAGGGGGACGCACAGGGGAGGGCTGCCCACAAGTCTATCAAACCAGGGAAAAGTAGACCAGCGCTCTTGGGAGGGTTTGCTATTATATGGATGAGGACCAAAACTACCTTTTGTTTGAACTGACCTGGTTTTCCCCCAGGGCTGGCCCTAGGCATGATGAGGCCCTCAGTAGGTTATTTTAGGGAGCTGCACTTGGTTGAATTCAACACAAAGGAGGTCTGAGGGAGTTGGACTTGGCGCGAGGTATAACAAAACAATAAGTAAGGTTGTGCTGTTATGTTTGTGTACACAGATTGACAGTTGATCAACGACTCGAGTCGTGCATGGTTCACCGTGATGTTTTGGACCTAATGTGGTGGAAGTTAATTTAATTGTTCTTGACAGCGTCACTGTTACCTTGACCATTGCAAGGTTGCAAGGCTTAAAAAGATTTCAGAGGTCAACGTTGTTAAGTCTTTAAGAGCAATGCGTGACTAAAACCTTTTCATGCAAAGCCTAAACAACAATGCGTGTCCTGTTTTGTCTTCTATAAACTCCCGGTAGGATTAAGTCTGCTTGGTAAAGTATGGAAAGTTCACTTAAAGTTCTTCCATCCTGTCTGGTCCAATTTACCTCCACCTTCAGGCATGCAGTTACACCTGAACTAGAAAACTCTCTCAAACGGAACAAATGAACCATCAGAGGGTAAATCCCCCTTTCCCTTCTCCTCCTTCCTTCTCATATTCCAGTCTTTTCTTTCATCATTTTCCTTCCAAACACACGTTATGCCCTGAACCACAGTACTTAGTAGTTATATTTATTGGTCCAGAACCAGTGTTGTAGAACTCGAAACCGTTCTTGATCTCACATTTTGAAGGTGTCTGTGTAGTCTCTGAATCGACCCGATTTTCATTCGGTCTTGACTCGGTCTCGGACACAGAGGACTCTGGATTTGAGGTAAAAACCGATCAAGACCGCAACTGGGGGAGTATCACTTAATTGCTTGTGCATTGTTTAATTTATTTGTTAATATATCATTCCTGTTATTGTATGTAAAACGTCACGCTTCAAATGCAACCAATAATTTCACAAATGTACATGGAAATTACCGATCACCCCTTCTCGTAGCCCAAAAGTGAATGAGGAAGATAGGTGAAACAGTGGCTGTCTGAAGATGTCGTCCAAATCAGATTAGACCTGGTTGAACCCAGGGCCGTCGTTTAGGGGTGAAAGGTGTTGACAGTTCTAGGAGCCCACAGCCCAGGGGGTGGCCACAAAAACCCAGTAGCCTATTATGTAGGCTTCTCTTTCTATGACTAAATTATTATGCATAGGCCTAACTAATGTTAAGGATGGTGTAAACTGGGTGTTGAGAGGAAAAATGATACACGGTTAAGCATCGGACCAAGTTATTTGTAGTTTAATTAGTAATGATGCAATCACAAGATACACAATGAAAACAACACACCAAGATGTCCGTAGTCTAGTACAATGAATCAGTCGATGATGCAACAGCAGTCGTCCCACCAAGACAGAGTACAAGATTAGAACGAACGAAGGCCTTCGTTGAGAAAGTGGTCGTGACAGAATATCAGAGAAAGTTCTGCCCCTCCCAAGTTCTGTCCCCCCGCCCTTGGGAGACAGATCTTGTACTCCCCAGAGAGGGAGGTCTGGTGAGTGGCCATTGGTCAGGAGACCTTGGGGTGGCTATTGTTAACCAATTAAATGTCCAGGGCGTTCATGCTGGCGCAAGGTGGGCAGTCCACGGACCTGGTGATGTTAGGAGAGGGAGGGGGCAGAGAAGACCCACAGGTCTGGTGTTGTTCAGGGAGGGGGGTGGACAAGACCCACAGGTCTGATGCAATCCAAGGGGGGGGGGGGGGGTTTGAGTTCTCCAGAGTTGAGAGCAGGTCATCTCGAGGTCCTGATGATATACGGGGTGGGGTCTTCAAGGGGAAGGGGAGAGGGTAAGACCACTCCTAGGTCAGATGATGTAAAGGGGCAGATGGGCTCCAAGGAGAAGGGGGGCATCCAGTGAGAAGGGGGGGGGGGCAGGGTCTCCAGGGGAAGGGGGCATATTATCCATAGTAAGAACTGTCCGGTCTGACTCGTCCTGAAGCAGAGAAGAGTTATGTTCCCAGCATCACCTTATCTCCCAAGTTGACACTTTTACTCCCATGAGCTGACTAGCTCATTGTGCTCACACCAGTCCCTGAGCGTCACGAACTCGCCTCCCAAGTCAGTTTGCCTGACATCTGCATTCTTGTCCACACACCAAAGTTACATTTCAATGTTTCTTATCTGTTACTTTATTAAATCAATTGATCACATTCAATATTTGTATCTTAGTTATTAGCATTACAAAACATGTGTGTTTACATATTCATATTAGATATTGATTGGTATAGCAGCATTGATCAGCAGTATAATGCTATCATTCCCTCACACTAATACTCATACGAATGCATCAGAGTTAAAATAAAAATAAAAATCCACAAAATCAAGCAAATTGAAAATATTTTCCGAGCAATAACACCCTTCTTCATTTGATCCATGGTTCGCTCCTCTTATGAAAATGTGCGAGTAATGTTATTGCTGCTCACGAACTGCTGCAGCAGCCAGTGACAATGCCAAAACAAACATAAATCGGGACGCCAAAAAAGAGAGGAGAGGAAGAAAAAAGAGGCCAGGAACACATCAGGAGCCCAGTCCAGAATCTATCTGCGAATTTCGAAGACAGGTGAGAGTGATAAGCTAGCTGGACAGGCGCCCTGTGGGTCACGAGAAATAGCATAGCTCGCCTCGTCCTACGTCACTATGTTTGAGTGACTAATGTTAGGAGCTAGCGCTTAGCCAGCTAACATTACTGCGTTAACCGAAACGAACGTTCAACGTTACTTGTGGTCAGCAGTGTAAAATACTTGCCTGAACAGGCTGACATTACAAAAGTATCCACTTAATATCATCCAGAGAAAAGATCAGTAAGGTTATGATTCGCCAAACGTTATAATACGCTGTCTAAATATCAGTAGCAGTAGGACACCATTTTCCATTCTTACATGAGTGTTTACTAAAACTAAACTGCTATGGTACTGTAGCCTGTTGACATGAGTCTTGTTAATGTTAAGCAGGGGCTTATCTTACAGCTTGCCATCCTCATACAGTAATAAAGTGAAGCTGTTTCTCTAGAGCTATGGCATTGATAAGTCAATATAGATGTTCTGATTCGCCAAACGTTATAATACGCTGTCTAAATATCAGTAGCAGTAGGACACCATTTTCCATTCTTACATGAGTGTTTACTAAAACTAAACTGCTATGGTACTGTAGCCTGTTGACATGAGTCTTGTTAATGTTAAGCAGGGGCTTATCTTACAGCTTGCCATCCTCATACAGTAATAAAGTGAAGCTGTTTCTCTAGAGCTATGGCATTGATAAGTCAATATAGATGTTCTTATGTTAATGCCAAGACTAGGTATGTTAGTTATTCATCAGTTGTTCTTGTTCCATAAAACACCATAAATATGTACAAAAGCAGCGTTTGGGTGTGTTGAACCAGGTGCTTGATTTTTACAAATTTTTTGATGACTCAGTGACTCTGACTGACTGGGTTATTGAAAAAAAAAAATTGGGTGCATTGCGTCAGGCACTGTCAAGAACATAGAGGAAAAACACAAATTAAAAAATTATAATACATATAGTCTAAGATTTTGTTGTTGTTGTAAAATTGGTCTTTGGCGATGAAAAGTCAGGGGGTGGGTGCCTACACCAATATTCTTTTAGGGGGCCAGAATTCCTAGCAACGGCCCTGCCTGAACCACAGAGTTTACAATAGTGTTTAAATTCTACAAAGAGACGCTCACTCAGACGGCTGGGACTAGGCCTACATCAAACTTTTACCGACATTTAGAAAGAAAACATAAGAAAAGGTAAGCTAAATATAAGTGACGCTAGCAAAGCTAGCCACCTAACGTTTGCCATCTGCCTCTATCAAAACTCTTCAGAAATCCCCCCCCCCCCCACAATGAGATTTAGCGAGTATTAGCTATTTAACTTTAAAAAAAAAACATAATTTAAACACACTTTTAGCACAAGTACAGTAGTGATGGAAATCTACATCCACCCCAATAACTGTCATTGCTGCTTGATTTAAACATGCACTTAAATAACACTTTGAAGGTCAACAAGTTTCACAATTACGAAAAAATTGTTTTCTTTCATGCATATGAAATCATGGCTACAGAAAGGAACTTGTCTCGTTTGTGTGTGTTTATTTGTACAAAGTCCTGGACCCCTCCTGTGTATCTGGAGTAATCTAGAGATGCCAGTGATACACAGCATCAGGGATTCTAATCAACTTTACATCCTCTTTCTCCTGTTTCCCCCCCTCATACACTATTAATGGAGCTCTCTCTCACTCTTTCTATCCCTCCAGTTGTAATTACCCTCTCCATCAGAGCAGTTGTGAGCTAGCCCAGATGCAGGTTCCCCCCCCCCCCCCCCCCCCCCCCCCGCTTCCTCTGGGTGGGAAGGGGGCTTCTAATTTTAGATCTGCTGCTCAGCCTCACAGGAATGTACCACAACAGTGACTGTGCACTGTAGTCGCCCGCACTCGTTTTTGCGACAGTATCATTGGCCTTTGGATGGTGCTGTGATCTCTGTGTTTCAGGGTGTCTGGGTCAGGCCGGGGGTTTCATGGATATGGACACCAGAGATGGCAAAAGTACACACAACACACATCGTTCAGTCAAGTAGAAGTACAGATACTCGTGGTTAAAAAGACTGGTAAAAGTTAAAGTGCTACCTATACTTTTTCACTCAAGTTAAAGAAGTATAGGCTCTGATATTTACTAAAGTTGCCACTAATACTACTGGTTGGACCTCACATCATATTAATACAAATATACACTATTGGTACGCAGCACATTTGCCAGGAATTCGAAAGCCAGGCAGGAAGGAATGTTTAGTCACAGACAATTTCAAACATCTCCCTCATATATGACCAATATTTTCGAAAATATTTTTTCAACCTTTCAAAACCAAACCAAAATATGTTTCAACCTTTCAAAACAAAACCAAAATAAGTTTTCAACCCAACTTTTTTTTTTTTCTTGTTGCCTTCTGCCTTGCTCCATGGAAGCTTCGTACACTAGCTTACGTTTGATGCACATGATTCTTTTGCCAGGAAATGAAAAAAGGCACAACAAATATTTTCACAGACTCACTGGTGAACACGTTACCCCTTTGCCAAGCTCATAGAAGAAATGCAGTACATTTTATTCAATCTTCCTTCTGTAGTTTTAAGTAAGTCATTAAGATTGATTGACAATCGTAAAATGTGATAAAAAGCATACGTTGTTTTGTCTCATCATGTGTGATGGTATCGCACGGACGTGGCCACGCTCTGTCACTACAAGGTGTCGTTCGCCACTCGCTGGGCTCGAACGCACGACCTCTGACTTGCCAAGCATGACCACAACCAGCTACGCCAAAGAAAAGCTAGCTATTCGTTGACGCGGGTAGCCCATTCCATACCTGAGGAGTGAGTTTCACAGGTTCACACCCGTTACACATGTTGAGCTACTCATGCCTCTGGTTTTCTACTGTGAGGATAGGAGGGACTGTTTACGGAGGGAAGATGACTAGAAGTCTCCCTAGTTGCCATGGTGTTGTAGAACAGACTGAAATCCAACTCATACATAGAAGTATCGATAGCTCAGTGCAAGCGGTTTCTCTCTCTCGCTGTCTCTCTCGCTCTCTCTCTCTCTCTCTCTATGTTTCTCTCTCTCTTTCTTCCTCAGTTTCTCTCCTTCATCTCTTATTTTCCATTTCTCTCCTTCTCCATCATAGTCCTCCCACTGTGGGTGCCGACTGTACCTGCTGCAAACCCTAAAAAATTAAATGTAAGTCTCCTGTCCAACCCTTTGAAATGCATTGTGTGAGGCAAAATCCAATAGGCATCAAAGATAGAAAATATATCTTTCAAGTTGATACTTCTGAGGAAGCAATAATAATTTCCAGCCTCCCGTCAACGAGAATAGGACTGAATATCCACTCTAATGCTTCTCTCTGTGTTGGCTGTGTAGAATCAACAGTGTTTCCCACAGATTAGAAAACTAGTTGTGGCGGGGAGGGGGGTGGGGGTTGTCAGACGGGGGGGGGGGGGGGGGGGGGGGAGTCGTAATAATTCCTTCGTTAATAATTTGTTACACACTTCATTTGTTAATAATTTGTTACATTAAATATTAATCGTTAATGATTCACACCTTCACAAAATTAACAACAACTAATATATAATTTCTGCATTATGCATGTAGCCACGCTAGTGCTAAACAACTATTTAACTGGTCGGCTCCAGGACGCCGGGTAAGTAGCTAGCTCCTGAGACTTCTCACCAAAAGAACGAAGGGGAACTGTCAGGCCAAATAGTGTCCTAGGGCCAAATAGTGTCCTACCTGACGTCACAATGCCGTTCAGGAAACTGTCATGGTTGCTATACTGGTTACTAGGTAGGAAGTTTTGTATTTAGGCTTATTTAAACTTAAATAAGTGAATTCTTTGACGAAAACAATTAGCCAGCTAGCACCAGCTGTCAAACGAGTGAAAACTTTAAATAGTAGAGTAGAATATACTGGTTTAAATAAGCCTAAATACAAAACTTCCTACCTAGTAACCAGTATAGCAACCATAACAGTTTCCTGCTAGCACTCGTAGATATATTTTAGGAATTTAAGGTCGGCATAGCGACGGACGCGTCCTTGCTTTGGAACGGCATTGTGATGTCAGGTAGGACACTATTTGGCCCTAGGACACTATTTGGCCTGACAGAACCTTCGAGTAAGGTACCTAGCGAAAAGTAGCCTCAACTTTCCTCGACTTTTAGGTACGGCACTAATGCTGAAAGCTCGTTGATATATAGCTTTCGGTCTTACTAGAACGGCGTTTGTATGCATTGTTGCTAACGTGTGCTGACGTTTTGACTGTGCCTATGTGAGAAAGACGCATGAGTGACAGAGAGACGGAGGGAGAGCAGGGGAAAGGAAATGCAGCTGAACGAATACGCTGCGTGTTTTAACCTAAATAGCGATAAAAAAAATGTTTCACAAAACGCAATGTGTGGCGGCCGGTGTTGATTCTTTGGCGCACCGCCACAAATTAGTCTGTGTGGGAAACACTGATCAAGTTCAGGGGTCAGGGAAGGATGCAGGACCTCATGTTCCCGTGCTGAGCAGGGAGGGACAGGGTTATTAAATCAAACGCGCCCTTTCTCCCATGATGACACAGTTAACTCCCTACTCTTAGAGGCATGTCAGATACTTAAACGGTGCTTTGTAGTAAATTACCAAAGTCCACCTATTACATGACAACACCCTGCACCGAACAGTCAGAATATTATGATTTATAACTCATAACCATTCAAACCATTTAGTTATCCTTAATATATTTAATACACCTATTTTATGGCATCCATTTTCATTTAATACTGTATCACAGTGATGTTCACTATATCAGCTATAATCTGAGGCTGAATATTGGATCTGATTAACAATAATATCTAATCTAGTTTAGGTAATGAAATGCAAATTCCAAGATTTCTAAAACTCTTCACCATACGTGGGAGCCTGTGTACATTCCCTAATGGCATCTCAACGACTTCAACCACCAATATTCCCCAGCATCATTTGCAAGTCTGATTCATAAACTTTGCCTGTGGAAAATTTGAATACTTTGCAGAAATCCCATCACAACTTCTTCATTTCGGTTTGCACTTCTACAAAGAGACGGTTCTGAGTGTAGCCAGAGCAGCCTGGGCACTGACGATCACTGACAGCCTCTATATCTTGGTAGATTGGTGTTGAATACATATCAGTGGATATAACAGCAGGCTTATAGACATGGCCATGTCCCCCCCCCCCTAAAATCTAAGAGCCTTTGTTTTCCTCTTCAGTTTCAAGCTGTTTTATAGAATCCTCCCTCTGAACATGAGCCGCCAAAGTAAAAGAGGCACGGCAATCTCCGGCCTCATTGGCCACCGGTGCCTTGAGGGACTGTTGGTGGTAATAGTCTGGGCACGCATTTTCACCGCGCAGTTACCTGACCCAGACCGTTCCCTGGGTGCATAGCAGCACACGCGTGCCCACTCAAGGGCCTCTTTCTTGGGGGGTGGGAGCTCGGTTCTTGCCCCTTCTGGAACAACATCTATGGGACATGTTGATTTGGCAAGATAACAGCCAGGTATGGAGGTCTCAGTGTTGGAACGTTGCCCCACATGCTTGCCTGCATGTCAATGATGAGGCCCTGATTAGCTGTTTTTCTAAACCTCTATCCGTCTTCCTATTTGATCTGCATGTCCCTTTCTGTTTAGGGCCCTGTTGCTATCTTTTTATATCCCTCTCTCTTTCTGTCTCTTTTTTTAGAGTTCAAATGTGCTGTATGTTTCCAAGCATGTTTCCACTGTCCTTGTTTGTGTATGTCCACCTCTCTATGTCTCGCTATCTCTCTTTCTTTCTTTCTTTCTTCCTCTCCTGTCTGGACTGACTTTTGCTCACCTGAACGCTCTCTCTCATTCTCACTTTCTCATTCTCACTCTCTCATTCTCTCTCAACCTGTGTCTGTAAATTTCCATCTCTTCCTCTCTCCCTCTTTCTCTCCAGCTCTTGTACCATCTTGCAGTGCCCCCCCTCCTCCCCCTTCTCCAATTATGTTCCATTTCCTTGCCTAATTAGTAATTCCCATAGGTTATGGATCAGTGTTTACTGAGAGTGGTTCAGCTTAGGGTTTCTGGGTCATACCAGCAGAAAAGGATGGGGGACAAACTTCAGATTGTGCTTAACGGCTCTTGGTAAAGCTGCATTTGTCAGGATCCTTTTTACGTAGGGGCGCGATCTGTTGTCTTTTTGCCTCCTCACCTAGCAACAGAGTGTGTACTAAGGAATACGAAAAACTGCAAGCGAGGGATGATAAGAATTTCGGTTAAGCACATTAAACATGTGCTTGTGCAGTAATCAAATGGTAGGGTCAAGTCGAGGACATGTATTTAAATAATGGACACATACAGAAATAAAGAACAGAGGCACTTACAGTTCTGTTTTGTGTACACTTTCACTGATTATTGTGTTTTTGAGGTATCAGGAGAAAGTGAATCCTACCAATGCCAAAGATAGCTTGGAGAGTCCGTTCGCTACAGCGCGTTAATCATTAATAGAGGATGTGCAGGCGACGGAGCCAAGCTAACTAATGTACCCAGTGTGTATTTATTCAGATAAGAGACGGGCGACGCGGGTTAAGAGCACTGTCAATTTGATCAACACAAATTGAATGAAGCCTCCATTCCCCAGGGGCACAGGAGCATGCTGCAGTCGGCAGGTGATGCAATTAAAGAATTCCCAGCACAAGCCTTAAGACGCGTTGGCTTCCCGGAAAACGAGGTATCAGGGAACTGTAGATGGGGAGAGCCTTATTTATCCAACGTGGGCTTCAATATCTTCCATACACCTGAAGGAACTGTGATTTTATAGGTATGTGTCTCCGGCATGATAAATACCTGATTTAAAATGGGGTCTCGTACTTTAGGTGAGTGTCACTTACAGGGGCTTTCAGCCCTCTGGATGGTTCTGCAGGGCATGCAGAGTGTTTGTGTATCCAGTGTTCTCTGTTATGAAAGAGATTTAAGTTTAAACATCCACACTGCGGGCACTCTGCAAACTCAAGAGCTACGTGGTTTAATCATACCCAGTGTGGGAAACATTTACATTTTGTCATTTAGCAGACGCTCTTATCCAGAGCAACTTGCAGTAAGTACAGGGACATTCCCCCGAGGCAAGTAGGGTGAAGTGCCTTGCCCAAGGACACAATATCATTTGGCACCACAGGGAATCGTACTGGCAACCTTCATATTACAAGCCCAATTCCCTAACCGCTCAGCTACCTGACCCCCAACAAAAAATAGAAGCCCACCAACGTCAGAAGTGCAGCTCTCACTTTCGACGTTTCGTTGCAGGGATTTCAAGACAGTTGAGGGCCAAGCTTCCTATACAGGTGTTTGGCAGGTTGGGATGAGCCTCCAGGACAGTTGCGATACTTCCCACAGGTAAAGTAAGTACACAGGAGAAAAAAAGCCCTCATATGTATTAAGGTCCGTCTTCAAAATGCAGTAGCCACAATTTCATGTGTGTGCTCACGCAAACAGGGTGTCCATTAGTCTTGGTGCGTGCAGGGCGCTGGCTCCTTCACATCGGAGAGACAGTGACCTCCATCTCTGAGAACACATCTTGGAGAACAGTTCTTTCAACAGGCAACAGGTCGAATAGGACAGCCGAACTCAACACATCCATGATACTAAAATATCAACGCAGTTCCCAAAATAACCCAAAATTACAAAGACAGTTAGGAATTTGGGCTATTTGGCACCATGATAGTTTTCCTCAGGAATGGGGGCGTACTGTGGAAGCTCAGTATGGGGCTTGAGGGGGGCGGAAGATCTTGGCCATAACGCTACAGCGCCGCAGCTTTTAACTTGCTGTGGTACAGCAGATCAACAACGTGTTTTTGTGGGTAGTACAGAGAAGGTTAAAGACAAGATAATGGAGTTCTGTTGTGATCCATGTAGGTGTATCATGGCAGATTTATGCCTCATCTATGGAAAGAGAAGGAAATCATGTTACTCACCAAGCACACTGGCCACCATGTTGTGAATAATTCAACACCCCACCGTATGTTGTATTACATCCTCGGGCGCTGGTTCCCCTTCTGGGATTCCACTGCGGGTATTTGCATTTCACATAGATATTTTCACATGAATCATGGGCAGGGCTTGAAAATAAGGTAAAGCCAGATCTGTGTTCCTGCACAGACTTTTTTGTGACTAAATGTGTTTTACATGTGCTCGCAGATAATTGTGCTATGTGTTTGAAATTATATATATACTTCCAAGAGTTTTAATCTCAACAAATGGGTTTTATAGGTGAGGAAGCACAGATGGATCAGATATATGTTGGACCCACATCTCTATCATGGATACAGGCAGATAATTATCTGGACTGAAGGTAGCCTCCATCTGTTGCATGTTTACATAAACAAGCTTTGCGATGTTCACCTGCTATAAAAATAAATGGTAACATTTCAGTAGCACTTTACTGGAAAGGCAGTCTTCATGTCCAGCTTCATAAAACAATTCTTGACATCTTTGTGTGCATACCTGCATTCATGGCACTTTCATTCAATACAAATTCAAAGTGATCATCAAAATCAAAGCTTTTAAACCTGAAGTGTTTTTTTTTGCCTGAGTACTCAACTGGTGATCAATCGGCAGTACATTATTTTGAACAATAAAACCCAATTGCACAGCTTGATTTCTGGCCACGCTACCACTATCTTGTGCAGCCTGTAGTCTGAGAAAAAACAATGTCTCCCTCAGATCAGCAGAGAGTCTTCAGCACCTCCTCGGAATACTGAAGACAATTCGCTGTGTAGCCAATCAGATGTTCTGACAGTTCTGGCAGGACTGTGAGGTGTAAACACCTAGCCGGTTCTACAGGCAGCCCGGCGAGGACACATTAAATATACTTATGTAAAACAGGTCTAGCAAGCATAAATACTAAATAATATATTTGACTGTGTTTGCGGTCGATGTGGGACAGAGGGTGTATTTCAGCTTGCGTTTGGGGCATGTCACTCTGAGATGGACAGACAGGGAATGTGCTGGAACGTACCTCTGGTGAGCATATGAAAGTAAACAGTAGGGGAGGGCGGATCGATCTTTCAAGCTAACCTTTCCCCTCCCCAACCTCCCCCACCTCCCCTGCTATGCTGGGGGTTGTTGCCGGCGTGCACGTGCAGTAACACGACTCAGCAGCACACTATACTAACAGTATTTTAGACAAAACTCTTTGTCCTGTGTTTCATTATGATCATGATCAGTCAATTAAAGGGAAAAAAATCACAAAATCATTCAATGATCATGAAAATTCTAATTTTCAATGTTCATTCAAATGTGCATATTGATGATGCAATCACTTCATAAATTATGGAGCATAGCTTTCCCCCCACACGAAAGTAGATAAGATGATTTTCTAAGTAAAAAGTATGGGTATTGGCCATACTGGCCCCGTATTTACTTGATATCGGATGGATACCAAATTTTGCAGTATCGCACACCCATAGTGTAAACACTGTTGCAGGGTCATGCGGCTCCACTAGAGCTGGTTGAGACAGACATAATGCATTTGATTGAGAGCCTCCATGGAAAACTGAGGGGGCAGAATTGAATTACAGATACTAGCCAAGGGCTGAGTAAGTGTAAAGATCTCTGCGTTTTCCCGGCTGAATATTAATATGAGCATCCTTTCCCCTCAGCTGAGCTGCTTGCATCGCAAGGACGAACGACGAACGACGAAAAAGAGAGGGGAGAACATATTTGATTCTCTCGTTCTCCAATCCAAAGGTTTAGTCAAGTATTTTTCGTGTGTTTTCAAGTTAGACACTGCTGTAGTCTGCCATGCCTGACCAGGAATGGTGCTTATTGACATCCGTTCAATGATATTCGAAGTTTGCTGCGTTTGCCTCAGAGTTGAGACTTAAGGGACTCGGCTACCTTGCTATGGTTTTACACGATGGGCTTCAAACTTCTGTTGTGGAAAAAACATAACACTGTTGTAATTATGAGGATAGGTAATGATTATGGATTTATATGATTTAACCACATCAGTTCACTGGCTTGTGAGCTGGTACGGAAATAATGTATAGATTTCTGTTACACCAGCATACTTGGTTTTGCTCTTTTTAAATACAACTCTCTTCTACTAATTTCTCTGACCTGGAAGAGATTATGTAAGAATAGGACTTCACAATTTAATTTATCTTAACATGACTTTCATTAAAGTTGGACCAGGCTGCCTATTCTCTAGAACCTAAAGCCTTGTCATAGCCTCTGAAGAACACAGTGTGTTTGACAATGGAGACAAATCCTTTGAGGATACAAGGATCCAATAACTGTTGAAGTTGAGTCAGTTGAGGACTTCATTTGGAAACATTTAATATGGAAAAAAGAGAGTTGGTTTGTAATTGTTAAACTGGTGTAATGACTGGGGTGTGCAAGAGAGTGTCATTTAGTATGAATGTCACTGTAGAGTTTGACATTTGAGTGCATTTTTACAGCAAATGCCTAAACCTGATGTAATTCATTTAGTTCTGGTGAAACCCCTTTTTTTTAAACCATCTTTTTTAATTGACTTTGTGAAACTAGTTTAAAATCCCCAGGCAGGGTACATAATCAGCATGCTGACATTCGAGCGGCATTCTTTGAAATTGTAGCTAGACATTTTGATCAAGAACTTTATTAACAAACAGGCAAAACCGTTTTAGATATTTCACTGATGATAGCGTCCAACACATTCTTTATTGTTCACTGTTTCCTGTTGAACTTGATGTACTAAATACACAGCTTTCACCCTGATTGCTGCTCACGGCATATCAAGTAGCCAGAGCAACAGTTGGGCTCCATAAAAATTATAACATTACATTTGTTGACATTACATTTGTTGACATTACATTTGTTGATAGTACAACACATTTGTCTGGCGTGTTCTTTGCTGCTCTGACCTACTCTCTGTATCGTAGTCTATTACATAACCAGACCCCCCCCCCCCCCCCCTCCTTTGATCTTAAACACGTTTCATTGTTTGGGTGGATTGTTTTGGCTGGATTCTGCCTGTAGGCCAAAATGTTCTTTAACTAAATTGTAGCAAAGTTTACTATGTGTGTTAAAGTGCTGTGCTTTGAGAAAATAAAACAACTCCTAAACCATTATTTTCCAGAGAGAGGCGATAACAGTTGAATAACTTTATGGAACCAAGACACAAAGGTAAAATCATTTCTGATATTTAATTTGAGTATAAATACTTTACCCTCTTCTCTAAGAATTATTGTAAATGATGCTTCAGGTGGACACAATGTGTTCCAGCTAGCAATCTTTTGTTAAAAGAATATTGAAACTCAAATGTCAGGGTCAACATAATGCTTGACTGAAAAGATAATCTGTCCATCTGAGACATTGTATATCTCCTGCATTAACGAGTGAGCACATACAGTCCTCCCATGGTCATTACACACGCCTCTGGAAGACTTCTTCACCTCCATGTACTCAACAACCCCAGAGGCTACACGTTCACAGTGTGTTCTGGCAGTCCTAGCAGTGCGTATCGGTTTGATAAGGGTCATGATGTCTCTTCCTCTGTTATACATATAGCTATGAGGTTCATTTCTCTTCTCCATCAGGGAGCTGGAAATTGCATTATGGCTCTTTGATGGCAACACATTGACAACTGGACGGTCTGACTTCATAATCACGGTTCCATTATTCTTAGTCGGCTCATCGGGGACAGTCTGAGCCCCTGGTTAGATCATCTGTAGATGGTTTTCAGTACATCCGTGTGCTATTTTGGGGTTAGTTGTTTCCAGTTATTACCACAGCGTCTGGGGAACAGTTGCCGTTGTCGGGAAGTAAAGTATTTTGCAGCACTTCCGGGGCGGGAATATGTATATTTGTGGGAGATACTTTTAGGTAATGGAGTTTGCATTACAGTAATGGGATATCAATGCTACAAGAGCATGTGATTTCACAGCATTTATTGCCCTCGCTGGCTGGCCCATGCTTTTAGATATAATCATTGTGTGTGTGACTAGATGATGCCTGACCTCTGAGTGATCGAAGAGCATTCAACAGCAGGCTTCTCTCTTACCTCTGCAATGGTAATGGTTGTGGTTAAGACATTAAAGGTGATTGAGAGAACAGGCAGTGTCCTTAAGGCACAGAGAGAAGCCTTACTTATTCAATACACCTCTCTGGGCACCACTCAGCAGGATGCATTGGGGTTTTTTCTCTTGTCGCCTTTTGAGCGCTATCATTTTCCAGAAGGAGTAATGGCGATAATAACACAGAGGAGTGTTGTCCGTGAGACTGCTGCGTGGACGAAGGGAGGAAGACTGTGTGCTCTCCTCCACATCGCCGGTGAGACTGCTGCGTGGACGAAGGGAGGAAGACTGTGTGCTCTCCTCCACATCACCGGTGAGACTGGCTGTGGAGAAGGCAGCGGAGCCACACACTGTAGCAGACAGAGGATAAAATGGATGTAATGACTGGCCTTGGGAGAGGAGAGCGACGCAGCGGAGGTAGAGAGAGAGGAAGAGGAAGAGAGAGACAACGAGAGAGAGAGTTTGTGAGGGGGTTGCTGTACAGGAGGTCGGGGGAGACGTCACTGAGAGTTAATTTCACAAAGTGGCATTGTGAGGACACAGGGATTCCTCAGACTGCGTGGAGCTACGAGTTACGAGAGAAGGGGCCGAAACTGCCTCACGTGTAGCAGAGCAAGTAGACCCAAACGATGTGTAGTCGGTGAATCGAAAGGCCAGAGACGCTTGGTGTTTGTCCCTGGCTTGGGAACCACAATTCACCTTAGGTTAGATTCTCAGGGAGATAATTGACTCGTTAATATCTGACTCCAATTTTAAGACACGTGCACAAGTGCGTTACCTGTAACCTCGAGCGCTAAACAGTTAATGACATGAAACTCTGACGTAGGTAAAAATCGTCTGCTTGATCAGAGCACCGACCCTAAAGTATGCGTGTTCACTAAACAGTCGTTTATCTCTACTATAATATAGATTTAACCATAGTCGACCTAGTAGGATATGTAATCGATCACTCAGAGGCCCCGGTAAATTCCTTCGGAGCGTGGAGATCCACTGTAAGTGACTCAGAGGCCTTAAGTTAAAACCTACTAAAAAGTCTATGTTTATAATCAGTTAGCCGCATCAACCAGACAAGATCTAAGTTTTCACCGCCGTAGCCTGATAGATGCGTTTCAAAGAGAACAAGTAACTTCAAAATGCACAATAATAGTTTATTATCTAAATAGTAAGATAATCAATACAATGATAATGAAATATCATCAAATACAAAACATACCTTCAGAGCATTGGTTAACAAAGGTATGTCACAATGAAGACTAGGCGCCTAACGCACCGGAGCTGTATCGTAAATAAAACTCGAAGTGATTGGTAACACTTCTTCCTATATACACCCAAACCTGACTAAAATGGGGACACCGGTCACATGACTGAAAAGTAGTCTAAAAGCATACAAATTCAATCTGGATCATTAATCAAGGCTACAGTAGACCAAGTGGTTCCCTTGCAAGACAGGGGAATATGTTAAACACATGTTGGTCTGCTGTAGGCACAAACTCTGTAAACCCTTTACATGTACATGTTACAGTATTACAATTATTACTAGTATGTAATACATAAAATAAGAAAAAAAAAAAAAGCATATCAAACATGACATTAAAAGCTGTTTAGAACCTTATTTTCAAGAACACAACTTTTAATGATAATTTCAGAGTCTTCCTCTGTCCACCTTCCTCTTCAACTGTTGAGACCACCTCTCCAGAGGTGTGTCATTAAGGTGTGATGGTCATTTTAGCATTCATGCAAATCAACAACTGTCCCAGACGAGTGTCTGGGTGACCAGTGACAAAGGGGCTGCCAAAACAGCCCTACAGATGTGTTAATCATTGTGCTACAAATTATTGCCAGTTACCCAGAGAGACATCTCTCCAGTGTTTTTTTTTAAATCTTGGCCCCTTCTTTATCTTATTTCCTGCCCCGGGTGTGAAGCTGTACCACTGCACACTGGGTGGTAACACACAGGTCAAACACATCTTTTAAACAATATATTAGTGACATTATGCCTACAATGCAAAGACTAAAACAACTCACACACAAATCTATTTAGATAACGTTGTCTCTAGATATCTCTTTTCATCATTTGGTTGACTTGGGAAATCAAAATGGCAGACACTCAAATAATAACTGATATGCTCTTGTGCTCTGTTATGATCTTAACCGTGGGTTGCAGCTACATTCTCCCTCATGTTGCCTCTCACGTACTCTCTACATCAACCACACAAATCTTTAACTTATGAACAGGTCAATATGTTCTTTTGAATAATCACAAGGTAGTACATGATATGAGCGCTGGTCTGAAAATCAAATAACTTGTTCTGCAATACCCTCAATGTGTTTACATTTTACATTACATTACATTACATTTAGTCATTTAGCAGACGCTCTTATCCAGAGCGACTTTAGACGTTTAGACGGGTTAACACCACCCCAGCAAGGTCCCTTAACCATCTCTGTTACACTGACCTGGAGCTAGTAAATAACTGATAGAGCCCTGTTGACGTGGCACGGAACTCTCTGGCTCTCTTCATTATGGGGTTGTAGATCTCCTACAGTAGATATACAGCTGGAAGTGGAGTAGGGTAGTAAGTCTCTTAGCCTCTTGGGAGACATTGTCTCCGGAAGGCCAGACTCTACCTCCTGTATCTGGCTCCAGGAAAGGAAAGGAATGTCTTATTGGCACCTTGCTTCGGTTGGTGGTTGAGCCTGTGTTCAAACTACCCAGAGGATGGGTTGGTATGCTGACGGAAGGAACGGCATGGAAGATGGTTACGATTGTGGTTGTGATAATTATGTACGAGTGAATGGTATTGTGTGTTCCTGAGAGGAAAAGCGCGTTGGCATCCTGTACCTTCTGGGCGACCACAGAATGAGAACATGGATCAAGATGAAAGCACCTTGGTTCTCGAGGGAAATCGTCTCTCTCATTCCATTACACTGAAGACTGACTTTGTAGCTCCCTGGGCCGTAGGGCAGTCATTTTATGAAGAGAGATATATCATTTATGCAGAGATTCTCTCCCTCTTTTCAAAGAATACGTTTATTGTTAGACAGCTCATTTGGTTTTTACTACTGGTGTTTTAAAAGCTGCCCAGTCTACCATATCAAAATCTATTGAGAAAACACTTTTTAAATAACCCTTGAAAAGACAAGATATGTTGGGAAAATATAACAAAATTAAGAACCGATAAACCACAGGTACTGTACAACCTTTCATCTGCAACTCAACTCTGTTAGATCAGTATTTGCAAATAGTGTAATTGTTACACGTAATCCCTTTATAATAATCCTTCTTTATAATCCCCTTGTACGATTAATAATCCCATGTATGCTTCATAATCTCCATGAAATCCCATTTATCTTTTTATACTTTGCTATCCCACTTATACATTATACTCCTTTCATATATTTGTAAACAATCTTTTTGTACCGTTTTTTTTCTCCACCTTTTTAAATGTCAATATTCTATTGTGATTGGTGCTTGTTAGTGAGTTAACTATCAAACCCAGTGACATTGTGTGAAACCTATCGACAATGTGCCTACACAATCATGTTTAGAGTCGAACATTTCTCCCTGAAATGCACCTCTTCACATTTAATGCTCCAGAGACGTTTTTCTTTTCTTTCGGTCTAGGTTAGATCCATGTGTGGCATTTGAAAACGGTTCTACAAATAACGTTTTTATTTGATTGAATTTGCAGTGGAAGCCAGGTAAATTTACCATACAGATAGGGCTTGTTCCATCTAGTGTTATACAATCGTTTTTCATATCTGGCAGAGAAAGGTCTACATGCAAACTATTCGCTGGAGAGAATGTACAGTACTGTACATGACTATCAAACAGCAAGGAACCATTTTCTTAGTTTTATTGGTCTAATATATCTTTAGCCTGGAGCTTAGAGTTGGAGAGACGCAGTTTAAGATTGGCTGGATGGTTAAGCCATGTTTCCCCAGGTGAGCTAAATAGGAAAACCAAGATGTTATCACTCCCCTCTGACTCTTATGAAGCCTGGCCAGTGCTGAAGCATAGTGCTGTCCCATCCCCGGTTGCGAATCAAACATTGTGAAAATCACTTTTTACCAGGTCTTATACAGTAGTTCATGTACATGATGTATTCAGCCTGATTGAAAATTACCAAACAATACCCTTGGCTATTCAGGATTATCATAAACAGTGGCCTGGGCCCAATTCAGGCCTGACAAGGTCACTTTTTCTACACCAGAGGACAGAATGTTGTTTTCCTTCTGGTTCCTAACATAGTTTCTTCGGTTGAATACACTGTTCATGAATTCAATCAGAAAATAACTCAGGAAATGCCCTATGACTATCCTAAGGACTGCTTCAGCTCTGGTCTACAAAAGCAGAAAACAAAAGCTGGCTGGTGAAAGATTTTCCATTTTCTCTGAGCTATCGACAGCCTGTCCTATATTTCCTTGTAGGCGACCTCTCACCTCTCTTCCCCTCCAGCGAACTGGTCCTCTCTGTTCCTTTCGTCTCATCATCATCTGATCACACTGCCCCGTTAGAAGAAGAAGAGTTGTTGTAGAGCGCTTGCCTCTAAAGCTCATGCAGCTTTGACCTCTCTAGTGTTCTGCACCATTGGTCTATTGATTTTAATTCCCCCCTCTCTTGTTTATTTTAAGTAGCACTTCATGATTCATGTAAACATTCGACTGCCAGATTCCGCTGTGTCTGGCTTCTCATTAGGACTCGTGATGCATGTGTGTGTGTGTGTGTTGGAAACCGGGCTTTAGTTCTCTTTAATTTTCTTCAATGGCCCAACTGACAAATTTGTTTGTTTTAACCAATCAAAGCACATGTTTTCCTCATTCGGTTTCTCCCATAAGTTGTGGACGATAATGGTTAGCTTGTGCAGTAGTATCGATTGGCAATGTTTACACAAGCTCACAAACCAGGAATATTTATGTTCTTGAGCTTTTCTTGTCCTTAAATAATCAGATGTATAACAATTTTAATGTGTTAGATGAAAAGACAGAAGGGTGGGTCAGTTATTAGAACAGATATTACCATGAATCAGAAGCTAAGATTATAATTCTGCAGTATTTCGGGAGGTCAGAGTCAAGCAACAGTCTGTGTTTACTAGCCTATCACATAGTAACCACATCCCAGCTGCCACGCAAGGTAAACACAAAATAATATTACAGTGGAACAATAACATCTGAAATACTTAAATACAGTGTGACAATAACATCTCGATCACAGTAGCCATCTCATTTAAGTATTGTGAACAAAAAACCCTAACTAGATGGAATTGCATGACCAACTAGAACTGTAAGCATTTACCCTCACTGTTTGGTCGTCTCAATCAAAAATCTCTCTCTCCTTTCTGATTGACATCACATACAAACACACTCCCAATGTTTTTAACATTTGGTAATTTTTCCATTCTGCTTCAGAACCAGTCTTATCTTCACTTAAGACTGGACCAGTGAATAAGACCGCTCTGGAGCATTTATATCTGTGCATGGACGCAGTTTTTATGTGAAATTGTTGGAGTGCTGAGAGGAATACCAATAGAGTCAGAGCTTTGGTTGGATATCTACTGAGCAGCAGCAAGCGGAGAATTACATTACCATGCCCTGTAATCACGGCGTTTACTGATTGTATTTACCTATTTTGAAGCGAAGTATAAAGCCCATAGAAGCCAACACAATTAAACACAGTCATACACACGTGCACAGTCATACACACGCGCACAGTCATACACACGCGCACAGTCATACACACGCGCACAGTCATACACACGTGCACAGTCATACACACAGTCATACACACACACACAGTCATACACGCACAAAAACACTTGCACTCTCACATAGGCTACATGCAATATCTGCTTTGTGAATAATATTAGCAAGCAGTTGAATACAAACTTCAAAAGACGGGTATACCCATAATGTTATGATTGCAATATTTGTGCGTTTGTATTTTAGTGTTTCTACATGTAGGACATGAGCTCTGCAATGTGATCCCGCATGCTTTACGTTTTATAAAACCACAATTATAGTCAATGTCTACGACTCACAATAGTACATTTGTAGTCTTGAATGAAAGGTGGCACTCTGCAATTATGTTGGCTGTCATCATATGCAATCAGGTTAGAAGTTGAAATATGCTAATGTAAGTGACAAGGACAATACTGTAACCAGGCGAGGCACTGAAGGAAGACTGCTTTCATTGAGGTTTCATTTACAGTAAACAGCTATTTATGGTTATCACAGGTCATGGTTATCACAGGTCATGGTTATCACAGGTCATGGTTATCACAGGTTACAAAAGAAGCAACAGAACAGCCATGTTATTCTCTCATTCAAACTTCTTAGCGGGGACCACAGGCCTTTCCTCCTAGGTACATTCAAACATGTCCAATGCAACACTCTAGCAAGTTTACGTTTAAATACACAGTCCAATAAAAGCGGTTTTAGCGATGTGCCGCATCGAAATAAAACACGTTATTTTTCCCTTTCATGCGTGTATTATAAATGAAAGCCAGGAGACATCCGAAGCGCACACTAAGCCGACAATGTAGCCCATTATGCATGTCGAGAAACATCACTTATTGATGGGGAAAATGGAACAACCTGCTTATTTAAGCTCTTCTGGCTCATTTAAGATGAAAAGGTCAATCACACAAAATATCGTCTTCCTGCGAAGTATTCGGGGGACGGGTGTGAGTGCGAGTGGTGTTGAGGTGGGGAGTGTTACTACAGAAGAACAATTACCAGTCTTTAAGTAACCCTCAGGACATGAAAACTCATTTCAGAGACCATCCACAGGACACGGACAAGGAAGGAGGAAATTGCTTGCCCGGAGACTCGTTGAGTCAGTGGTTTCTGTCGTTTTATTGGATGGCAAGGGTGGTAGGATGTGAATATTTTGAATTCCCTCATATAATCTTCTACAGTAGCCCATTTCTCCTGGCCGTGTACTGGCCGTGTTCATCACCATGTTCTTGTGTCACACTATACTGAGTTTCCCTGGTGTCCAATTTGTTACAGTCTAATTGGGAGAACTGTATGTCTTCATGATGTGGACTATGGTAATATGCTTAATTAATTTCTGTGGGGTTCCTTTTTTTAAGTATAACATTTTTGTTCTATTAGGAAGTAGGCCTGGTGGAATTCACACAAACTGTGTCGGTGTTTGACTGTGGAGTTTTGAATTTCCTCAGCATTCGCTCATTAAAAGTTCTGCAAACTCCACAACAGCACTTAATGAAAACGCCTTGAATCACATGCATTCCATACATTCCTTTCCATGTGTACAATAGCGGACAAAATGTATATCACTATGACTTGATTCTTGGCAATGCCAACCCTGTTTCATTAACAAACTCATTAATGTACAGACAAAGCACAGACTGCTACACGTCGCTTTTGACATTTTTATTTAATTTTTATGATTGTGAAGATATATCTGTAACAAGCCTCTGAAATAACTCATCCTGGCATCCACTCACTGGTTGGCGCTTCATCTACAGCTCTGATGAGCAAAGGCTGGGCCAGTGCAGCACTAACCCTCTTTGAGACCAAAGTCTTTCTTTGGAACCACGGAATGCACAGCCATTTTTTGTGTCCACCGATTCATCTTTTTGCGCCCATCTGCTCCTTCTCTCATAGTGACCTGTCGTCCATCCATCTTGAAACATAAAACATGGTTGACTGAGCTGAGCCAAAACACCAAGGATAAAAATCAATAGTCTTTGTCACAGTTGTCATCCTTCTCAATGTAAAACCATAGTCCTGAGGGTCATCTGAGCCAGATAATGGAGTAATGATCCTCTGTGTCTTAAAGGGTTCAAACTGGGTTTACTGAGGTGCAGACAAGCTGGCGCAGTGGTGGATGTCTCTGTTTTGATGGCTGCGTCCATCGATATGTGTGTTTGTGTTTGGAGAGCCTTCTGCACAACTGTGGGTCATCAGAGTGGGATGCTGTCTAGCACTGTTGTCAACCACTGGCTGGATAATAAACACACATGCACACATGCGCTTTACACACTACTGTGAACCACTGACTGGATAACGAACACACACACACATGCACACATGCGCTTTACACACTTCTGTGAACCACTGACTGGATAACGAACACACACACACATGCACACATGCCCTTTACACAGTACTGTGAACCACTGACTGGATAACGAACACACAGCCACACACTCACACAGACAGTGACTGATCACCTCTTCTCAGTCACAGTAGCCTGGTGTGATGAAGGGTGTGGAGGTGGAGGTGGGGGTGAGGGTGACAGGGAAGAGAGTAGGGTTGTATGGTTCATCAATACACGTCTCTGACCTTCTCCAAGACCACATTGATTAACTGATCTCCCTTCAATCCCCTGACTGACACGCTTCGCTCTTGTAGAGAGTGATATACCCACATGTACTTCAAAGAAATGGTTAATAGGTGCATGATTTCATATGTCATTTACTCACAGATGTGTTCAAGTCTGTTTTAAATGGAAGAAACCTTGTTGCGCTTGATTGCAGTAAATGATTTTCATCGAGACAGAAGATGGAGTTCCGCTACAGAGAGGGGGTTCCACGTGTCCAGGGAGAGGGCACAGTCACTGGGGAAGTTCTGCCCATTGGCCCCTGGGGAGAAGCTTGGATTGAAGAGCCAGGTGGTGTCTAAGGAAAAATACCCCCATCTGTGATTGTCTTCTCTGACTGCAGCCCACAAAATAATCAAAGTACCTGGTCACCCCCGGCAACCAAGTTAAACTGAGAACTCTGTTGTTTTCCTCTAGATTTTTCACGGAACATTCATTTTCCCCAGATTCTATTCATCTTTTGGTCGCATTGCACGCGGTCTGTGTTGTGCGTCGGGTATTTTTCTCTCCAGGAAATACACTGCACATATTTGTGTGTACAGAATTATAGTACTGGACATTTGGTGTGTTTTTGCAATCGTGCAAGAGCAAGACTTAAAGAGCAAGAGAGAGAGAGAGAAAGAGAGAAAGAGAAAGATGGCATGTATACATTCAGCAACAAATTTGACCTATGCATTGCAAAGTTGACAACTTTCAATGTGTGTACACCGGTATCTAAAAGATTTAAAATTATGTTTGTGGTATATTTGTTTGTTTTTGTTCGTGATACAACAACACTGTGCATCAATCGCTGGCTGAGGTAAGTGCTTGCATGTGAAATAGTCAGATTGCACAATCCTGTGGATCTGGCAGTGTCAAGGCATTGGAGCGAGCTGGTTAAGGATAAATTAACGCACGCACACACATACATTTTTGTTTTCAACTCTAGAGGCAAATGTGACTAATGCTCTTGTTGAGTACTGTACTGGGGGGAATCATACCTGACTGTACCCATTGTGATTCCAGAAATGGAAGGGAGTCATGTAAATGATTTGTCCTATTCAGAGAATGAAGCTGTAAAAAAACAGAGAGGTCTGATCTAATCTGATGCCTAAATAAGACCCTCGTCATTTGTGCTTTTTTATCACCAGAGTGGTGCTAAATCATTAACAGTATGTTTGCTAAAAAGGGAGATTATACTGTTGATAAAATAGTGAAATCTCACATCCACAGTTTACAATAGTTAAGGATTTCAACTCATCAGACTACATTTTTTATTCAATGGCAACATTTCTTGGTGTTTACTATTGATTGGCTAAAAATTCTAAATCATTCCCAAGAATGCTGTCTCCCTAATGTGATATTTGTGTCAATTACAGAAGCAGAAGGGTTCTCTGAACTAAATGTGAAGGGTCTGTTTCAGTAGACCACTGCCTCCAAATAGCAGTACATCTGGATTGATTAAATCTCATTCCCATTCATCAGATGTCATGAGGATACTCACTCATTTACCTCAGATTTTAAGGCTAATTAGCCAAATTGAGGATGCTCATATATCTGCAGGGATTTTATATGTGCTCTTTAATGAAGGAAGTGGTGCATATTCCTACATATTTTTCATGGATTATGACAGATTGATGGGGGCAGTAATTAGCGGTGTGACTGTGTGGAAGCAGCCAACAGCAGGACATGTAGAACAGAGTCAGTGTAATGCCTTCTCTGAGTCGTGTCACATGAAGGTTTATTCAAGTACAGATATGAGCCTAGCATCCAGAGAAATCACACTGAAATTACATTTTGGTTTCTCTTCGGCATGTGAGAGAGAGTGGACGGAGAGGGGGAGAGAGAGCGCGTGCGAGAGAGAATACGGGTACGGGTAACAACATAAGTGAAAATATGGAGTCTGGGTAATTTTTGGTAGAATATTTGAAGCCCTGAGGTGAAAGAAGCTAGCCTTTGAACGTAAGGTTTGTGAGGACAGGACCAACTGTTGAGATGGCCTTCTCAAATGAAACGAGCATTGGACACAGATTATCAACTGTGAACGCTGCGCGTCAACCACGCTTTCAGATGTCCAAACCCCTCGGCTCCTAAATAACTCTGTTACGGTAAATGTTTAAATTACCTCAGAAATACCGACCCTCAATTGTATATGATGATTAACTTTGGTCCAAAATCCATGTTTTGGATAAGGGGCGCTGCCAGAAATTTTGGGCCACATGAAAAAATAACCAAACCCAAAAGTTGATCATTTCTATTCGTTTTTCAATTTTTTGGGGCCCTTGTCAGTCAGGGGCCCTTGGAATTGTCCTAACTTTTCCCCCCTATACGGCACCCTTGCACTGGATACAGTTCACTGTAGATTTACAGTGTTCTCAGTCAGTGTGTAAACAGTCTAAAAAAACAGTAAAAACAGTAAAAACAGTAAACAGTAAAAAGCCTGCCCGGCATATTGTTTCACAGTAACTAGGCTATCCGATAGAATGTCCTTTGATGGACTTTCATGTCACAACAACCGTATTCCCAATTAGCGGGACAAATACAGTGCCCTCCAAAAGTATTGGAACAGTGAGGCGAATTCCTTTATTTTTGCTGTAGACTGAAAACATTTGGGCTTGACATCAAATAATGAACGTGAGACCAGAGATCAACGTTTCAGCTTTTATTTCCAGGTATTTACATCAGGATCTGATGCACAACTAAGAAAATATCACATTTTGTTTGAATCCACCCATTTGTCATGTGATCAAAAGTATTGGAACAGATATACTTAAAACATATTTAAGTGAATAAGACTTAATATTTAGTTGCAAATCCTTTGCTTTCAATAACTGCAGCAAGTCTGTGACCCATTGACGTCACCAAACTTTTGCATTCTTCCTTTTTGATGCTTTCCCAGGCTTTCACTGCAGCCTCTTTCAGTTGTTGTTTGTTTTGTGGGGTTCCTCCCTTCAGTCTCCTCTTAAGCAGGTAAAATGCATGCTCTATAGGGTTTAAGTCTGGAGATTGACTTGGCCAGTCTAATACCTTCCATTTCTTGCCCCTGATGAACTCCTTTGTTGTTTTGGCAGTGTGTTTTGGGTCGTTATCTTGCTGCATGATGAAGGCTCTGCCAATCAGTTTGGTTGCATCTTTCCTTAAATTGGCAGACAAAATGTTTCTGTAGACTTCCGAGTTCATTTTGCTGCTGCCATCATGTGTTACATCCTCAATGAAGATTAATGAGCCCGTCCCAGAAGAAGCCATGCAAGCCCAAGCCATGACATTACCTCCACCGTGTTTCACAGATGAGCTTGTGTGTTTGGGATCATGAGCAGTTCCTTTCTTTCTCCAAACTTTAGCCTTTCCATCACTTTGGTAAAAGTTAATCTTTGTCTCATCAGTCCATAAAACTTTGTCCCAGAATTTTTGAGGTTCATCTCTGTACTTTTTGGCAAATTCCAGCCTGGCCTTCCTATTCTTCTTGCTAATGAGTGGTTTGCATCTTCTGGTGTAGCCCTTGTACCTTTGTTCATGAAGTCTTCTGCGAACAGTAGATAGTGATACCTTCACTCCTGCCATCTGGAGGTTGTTGCTGATCTCACTAACAGTTGTTTTAGGGTCTTTCTTTACAGCTCTCACAATGTTTCTGTCATCAACTGCTGATGTTTTCCTTGGTCTACCTGTTCGACGTCTGTTACTTAGTACACCAGTAGTTTTCTTCTTCTTCAGGACATTCCAAATGGTTGTACTGGCTATGGCCAATGTTTCTGCAATGGCTCTGATTGATTTTCCATCTTCTCTAAGACTCACAATTGCTTGTTTTTCACCCAAAGACAGCGCTCTGGTTTTCATGTTGTTTTCACCTCTGAATACAGTCTGCATAGACAAAACCTATCTTACCCAATCTGAACCTGAGTGTAGACATTCAGTGGTATTTATTGATTGAATAATGTATGTAATAGGACACACCTGGGCAACAAAACACACCTGTCAGTCACATGTTCCAATACTTTTGCTCACGTGACAAATGGGTGGGTTCGAACAAAAAGGTGATATTTTCTAATTTGTGCATCAGATCCTGATGTAAATACCTGGAAATAAAAGCTGAAACGTTGATCTCTGGTTTCACATTCATCGTTTGATGTCAAGCCCAAATGTTTTCAGTCTACAGCAAAAATAAAGGAATTGGCCTCACTGTTCCAATACTTTTGGAGGGCACTGTAGGTTGTCATTCGCATGACAGCAAATGCGTGACACAAGTGGTTTCATTATCAGACAAATAAGTGTCTGAGCTTTGCTGAAGGCCGGGTGATTGCTTTACGTAGTCGCCATATGCTGAAGTCGCATTTTCAATCTGAATAAAAGTGATATGATCCACATAATAATGTCGCTGTGTACGTAGCCTATTTGATGAACAGCAAAACAACGTATACAAGACCAAAAAAAATTCTAATATTTTGAGTAGGGACTACAATCTTTGTTTTACACCTTTTCCTTTGACAAATTCGTTTAATAGGCTAATTTAATTAAAAAGGTAAAAAAACAAAGGTAGAAGTGGTTGACCCTTCTATTCTGTTCCTGAACATTTTTATCTTGCTTGGAAAGGCTCTGCATAGATCGTCAGTGTGTTACAATTAACTGGGCCCCTTCCACAACCTCATCCACTAATTACCGTCGTAGGCTACAAGCACAGTTGGATGGATATTTTGAATGCATAATGTGTTGCCAAGTTCATGGCCCAACCCTGCTGCTGTAAACCACAGCAACAAGGCTCTGGCACTCGTTGGGATACTGTATGTCTCCTGGGCAAGCTGGTGAGGCTTTGTTATTCGTAGGCATGGTAGAACATTGATTGTTATGGTAACAACATACACGTTCATACAATCTAAATGCTACTGTGTTCACAGATAATACAACCTTTTAAATAAACAAACATGGTTTTATTAATTCAGGTCTGTCAACACAATTGCATCTGCACTTCCTACTTGGCATCATGTCAGGCATTCATATCCTATCTGTGATTAACTGTTAGGTAGCCTATGTATGAAGGAGCCTATGGATCACTTTTGTTGACGCATGATCAGCACCATCTTGTTTGATTCCCCTTAATGAGCGAAGCAGGATCAGGCATGACACTCGGGCAGCGCGCGTCATATCACCCATCGCCGTGTTCTCAACCCAGAGGCTTAGCTCGATAGGCGGCGCTTTAAAGTTGCACCATGCACGCACACGCCTCCTCGATGACCTTGTGTTCTGCGCTGCTGCCACCCACCACCATCCCCTTCTCCCTCATGTGGTCTGTCTGTTATCCCCGTGGGGTATATAACTCGTTGCTCCCTGCCTCATGTCATGCATGCTGCAGTGAAGGCAGGGATCGCTTCCCTATGTACATCCACACGCCATCTCCAGCTGTTTATCGTAGTGAGTATGTGTATGTGTGTGCACATGCAGGGGTGTCGATCATGATGAAGGCCATGGTCAAAACAAATTCAGAAAATTCATCATTCCTGTGTGTGTCTGAATTTGACATGTAAGGCTGGAACAACATTTGAAGTTGACTTCCCTTTCAATCAATATTTTACCCTTGTTCAGCACTGAAAAGCTGACACTTGAAAATAATACATACCCCTGAAATATTTATCGACACCTATTGAAATGCAGAGTTTGTAGAGTTTGTGCTTCAATCCATAACATAATTATTGTTTAATGTTACCTCAAGCTCATGGCTTGAAGTGAAATATTTATTTCTGCATATTTTTCAGGTAAGCTTATATTTGATGCTTTATTTGTTTCCTCACAAATACATGTCTGAGAAATATTCTAATTTGACTAGATGTTTTAACCAACAACCATTAGCCCCTACAGCCTTCAGCTCACCTTTTAAAGAGAATCTATATTGGCAGGCGCGGATTAAAGCACAGGCTTGCCTAGGCTGCAGCCTAGGGGCCCCACCTGTGCAGGGGGCCCCGGATTGTTTTTTAATATTTTAAATGTACTTCAGCGGGAACAAAATAAAGACCCTAATTGGCCCATAAGAAACCTTTTTTTTATAAGCAAGTGATTGGGTAGATGTGACTTCAGCTGCTGCTGGTCAAATCATGTCAATCATATTCATAACTCACTGCTATTGCTAGATGGCATAGTGGCAGAATGAACGAAAGAAAGTATTAAAGTGGAACACAAAATGCAAAATACAAAGGTTAAAAGAACATTGTTCTTTTAACCAAGATATCCTGAAACAAATCCCGAAATTGAATGGATACATAAAGACTGGTGAATCTTCATCCAGTCAAAGACAAGATCCACAGAAGGACTGCCAGCTAGCATTGGCCATCGATAATATTTCAGCGAATTTGGGAGAGTTAGTGGTATTGACACTAGTGTGTGGTATTAGTACTTTTAAGGATCTGAATACTTCTTCCACCACTGATGTTGTGATTTTGAAAACACTGTAGAGTTGGCTGTCTCAATGTGTGTGTATGTCAGTTCACCTTATTTGCATGTGGACCATATTCTAGTAAAGCACAATATTTAAGAGGGGGGGGGGGGCTCACACAAAGAGCAGCCTAGGGGCCCCTGATCACCTTAATCCGCCCCTGTATATTGGTATAATTTCATAGCTCAGTAGTCGTTCCATGAGCAAAAGTCATTAATTAAAAAGAACTTCATTAAATTACATTACTTTCTTGTTCCCTAGCATTAGATGAATAATGGGACCAGCTTGACTATTAAGAGCTATAGGCTACTGTGTGATCGAGGAGAGCACTTGAGAAGAGAATGGACCTAATCACTTAGCATAGTCTTTCACTGGACAAAATCAAAAGTCGTTTTAGTCCACTAAAATGTTTTACCCCGAGCAATAACGAAATGACTATCATACTGAGATGGAAACAAAAAACTGCTTCATGACTCGGGTTTGTGCAACCATTGAATCACCCTTTTTGGTCTAGACAGAAAGCTATTGCAACATTGCTAGCTTCAGAGCTCATTGAATGTTTTGGATTTGAGTGAAGTTTGACAACCTTTGAGATGTGTTAAATATGACCAAGAGGTATGCATCATATGTCAGGGGGATTGGGGTCCAAGAGCTCAAAGGTGTGACTAGAACACGCAAACCAAAACGATCACACGGATAATCAAGATCCCTATAAGTGCAGACCTACTAGTGGTTGTTCACAGCAAGGCAAGACACAGCATGCAACATTTCAACTATCTAAATCTACCGTCATCATAACACTACATATGTGTAGTTTGAGTCTATTATGTAATATATCTACCTGCCCTACCACTTATTCCCACCAAACTTCACCATCTAATGCAATTTATTTAGTTCACTGCGATGTACAGTATAAAGCAGTGTCAAAAAATATAAGTCTCTTGATCTATTGAAATGACAGTCAAATAGAATGCACACAGTTTGGGTGCATGGGTGCCAGATATCTTGTGTGATTATAATATCTTGTCTTTGACATGCTGTTTAAAATTCATAGAGGAGATAGTATTAAATAGTAGTAGATAGTAACCAAAGCCAAGAAATGTTTGAAATATTTTGTCAGTTGTTGAGGCAAGGGTTTTAACGATTATAAAATAGACATCCATTTTGCTGACGTAAAAATATGCTAAACCACTGGTTGAAATGCATGGAGACTGTACATGATTTGTACTTGTAGGATCTGGAACTTTATAGGCTACTGACAATATTTAAAAAATTGCCCAAATGCAATCAGACCTCCTTTAGTATAGCCATATCTAAACACGCACTGCTGTAGTTTTTTACTCTGCATGTGCTGTGGGTAGGAACCCATGCTTCCGTTTTTCCCAATATTTCCCACTCGCTATGAAATGGTCTGAAAAATCTTTGGGTTTCACCCTGGGGATTGAATCTGACAGGAGTGTATGAGTGGTTTACTAAAACAATGACGTATGCTTGTAGGGAGATGTGAGACCCTCTGGGGGTCAATCTGACAAGTGAGGACGGTGTGAGAAGAAACCACGCTGATCATCAGTGGTCATATCTACTTGTGTCCAGCAGGGGTGGTATGTGAACTGTGATTTATCAGAAATGCGGGGCACGGATTTGTGTTCAGAGTGGATGAGAAAATCATGGGTACAAAACAAAAATGTGATTAGGTTTAATGTAAATCATGTAAAATGTGTTTCTTTTTGTTGTTGTGTGTGTGTGTGTGTGTGTGGGGGGGGGGGGGGGGGGGGGGGGGACACAAAAAATGTGTCACAGAACTGTCGATTTCAGGTACGATATCCGTGGTGTATGGATAACTAACATGCACGTCTTTCTGCATGTTTTATCATCGCGCTACAGGTGAGTGATTCCACATGTTGCTAAGCGGTCGGGTGAGATCTTCTCCAGATGAGCTGTTCATCCCAGTGGTGCTGAAAGCTTGCGACCTGGTAGGCTTAATCAAACAATTAAGAAATATTTCCGTTCATTCACAGTCACAAGAAATATCCTTTAATTGTAAGATTATACCTATCATAATACTGAGTTCACTTTGTAGATTTTTCATTCTTCATCTATTGGTTACTCTTATGGCAGCTTAAAGGAAACCTAGGTGAGCATCAAGACGCCTCGTTGATCAACTCAGGCAAAAAAAATATGTGCCGATTAAGCATACAACTGGGATCGATTCTGTATGAAACCAAATTGTCAAGTATCTCTAACTAAGGCATCGGCATAGAATACAAATTGTGACAATTAGTCTACCTTAACAGCTTGTGCCGCCGACGGGGGTTATTCATTCGTTGTTCTGCATTTTTAAATCAATCAATCTGTCAAGCACACACAGACATAGGCTTATCAATCCATCAATAATACTTTGTTTGCTTCATGTTTGCAGTTCCTCTCGAGCTTCAGTTGTGAAATACAAGTCTTCCGAAATCAATTAAGATTTCAACTGTTTGGTCTGTCATCCATCACCCGGCAACACGCTTAAGGATGTCCGTTATTTGGCAACATCTGTAGTCTGCATAGCTGCCATAGCTATACTTGCATCGGCGTTGCAAAATATTTCCATTGTCATATTCTCATTTTCAACTTGTGGGAAAGAGATAGGCTAAATGTATCAAATAATTACTTTCGACTTTTCAAAGTAACATCATGGGCTTCAGGATACTTTGTCCGTTGACATTTTGCTTTGAGAACCTGCAAAATAGAGCTGCTGCTGTCGATTATATTCGGATATATTTCCGACGTTTGTAGTTTGTTTCGTACCTCAAACCGAAGCCAATCTCTTGTTGCCGACCAGCCTCCAGGTGAACTCCGCTGTCCCGCATCTTTCTCCGGCTAGAACTAATTCCATTTCTACCCGGCTTCTTAGGACAGCACCAAGACGTAAAGTCTGCAGTCACGTGGTCGGGTGAACAAACTAGAGAGCAATTCGGTTTGTGCTGGCCTATGTGTGTGTATGTGAGTGTGTGTGTCTGCCTGGTTAGGGGGGGGGGGGGTACCTCCTCCGCGTTTTTGCAGCTTGCCATGCTTTAGACACTGAGCGCTGGAGAGAGTGATAGTGAGACGGAACACCCGGGCTCACTGACGATCATTTTATTGGAACCTCCGGTTTCACTACCTTTCTCTCTCTCTCATACCCCCACTTACCTTCATAATTGCCCTTTTTTACAAGTACAAGTTTGACTTTGCGTTTTTGAAAAGCTGTTGTTTCTGATTCGCTGCATTGTGATCATCTATTTTGTGGTGCCCGTCTGGATTGTAGGATAGCCGAGAAAGCTTGGATGAGCTGCTTCACCGACACCCGGAGATGGAGTTGCTGTTGATATGCCTTTCCCTGTGGATATTGCAATGCAATTCTGCCAGAGCGGACTCCATCATTCACATTGGTAAGGATCCCAGAGGAACTATGTGGTTATAGTGTGGTTGTAGAAGCAGAGCTCTTTCACTTGCAAATATGTTTTGAATGCAATATCCGCCTAAAACGTCAGGGTATGGACTGGAAAAATGTTTGAAGTGTGGCTGGTCTATTTGGGGCTATATGCGGCAAATGGAAAATTTGAATCTGGTCAAATTAGGCAACATCTTTCTTGTAAAGTTGAAAGTTTCGGTGCACAATATAGGTGCGTTTCTTTGCTTATATATCCTCATTTTACCTTTAGCCATTATAACTTGTTTGAAATTTTCTTAAACATTGCATTAGGCGGGCAGGCAATACACTGACCAACATTGCTTCTGAATCATCGATCAAGTCCCAAACTGATCCAATATCACAGTTTGAATTAGCTACATGATTTCTCCGCCGTACATTTACATCATCTTTTAAATAATCGAACTCCCATATCTGAAGCCAAGCCCCCCGCCTTAACCCGTCACAAGTCTGAACTTTCAATCCAACGTGACCGCAATATCAATACAAATGGTCATGTCAATGGCTTTTCATTGTACGAGATTCAAAACGCATTTTCGTTTTTCAAGTAATAGAATAATAGTTATCTAATAGTTAGCTACACCTTCATTTGGATTTTACACGTTTGTCAAAAAACAAGAAATTATATTGCGGAAAGGTTACGGACATAAACGGGCCAGAAATATGATTGACTTTGGGCTACTCGATGGTCTAGAAAACTGGCGACGCCTATAAAAAAACACACCATCGAAACATATTGTTTGGTTTGGTTTAAAATATTCTCGACAAGAGACATCACAGTGTTTTTTTATTCCACACACTCTCTCTCTCTCTCTCTCTCTCTCTCTCTCTCTCTCTCTCTCTCTCTCGCTCTCGCTCTCTCTCTCTCTCTCTCTCTCTCTCTCTCTCTCTCACGCACATGCGCGCGCGCGCACACACACACACACAGATAGCTCCATCAAAGACGAGAGAGGGACAGAGATTGAGAAATCCATCACTTGCACAGGCATTCAATCCATTACATTATGTTATTAGGGTCATTATAGTTTCATATATTAAATAGACTCTGACTTGGAATATGTTGTCTTTAATTCAAGTAACATAGTGTGACACGCATATCTAATTAGATGGTCTCACTTGGTTGCAATAAGAGCAGCAAAATCATACACATTATGGCAATTATCTGGGAAATTGCGTTAGGCCTCGGTAACCACGTCACCAGTTATGATTACCTGGATAATAGCGCCTCAGTTAGTTCGAGGTTATTTTCTGTTGTAATCCCTAACACTTCGAAAAACGATGTGCTGCCTTCAGGGAGTTTTCACGTTGAGATGCATCTGTCTGAATAACTAGTAGTGCTGAGTTAAACCGTTTTCACAGTTGCTGTAAGTCTGGCTCTGGCATAGAGTAAGACACGTAATTCACTCAATGATCACTGGGTAAGGATGACCCTCTCCAATGTGCTGAAATTAAGGTCATTGCAACTCACTCAAAGGAAATAATAGATAAACTCTCTGCCATGCATATGTCTGAACTACAGATGGCCAGTCCCATTCACAATATGTATGGGCGTACTCAGATTTTTTGGGGCCTTTAACCTTTAAATTGCTCAGGGAGTCTTTAAATGCAAAATACACAGTAGGTTACACCATACCCTTATACCAACCTCACAACACTGAAAAATGGCGTGGGCTGTAAACTGAATGTTCTATTGGTAGTCTAGTGGCTGAAGCTCCCTACTGTTTAACAAGAGACTGTATCTAAAAACTAAAGTCAAACTTAAACCCAAAGACAATGGCTTTTTCTCCAACAGGTGCCATATTTGAGGAAAACGCAGTGAGGGATGACGAGATTTTTCAACTTGCCATCTCAGACCTAAGCCTCAACGACGACATCCTGCAGAGCGAGAAAATTACCCACTCTGTAAAACTTATTGAGGCCAACAACCCCTTTCAGGCGGTGCAGGAAGGTAAGCGTTGTCCCTCGGAAAATGATTGACTCACGGGTTTCTTTTATTGCGGACCAGTTCCCGCCGTGTCACATTTAATTTGTCATGTTTTTTTGTCAAATTATCGGCAATTTGCCCACACTGGTAGCCTACTATTAGAATAAATGACCAAAACCAATCCATTAAACAAATAACATGCCTTCACATTTAACAGTTGCGAGTTATCATTCGTCATTTGGTTGACAAAGTCTGAATTGATCTGCAGAAGCCATGGTCACCTATATATGAAAATGGCAAAACCATTGGGGTGAATTAAATGATCCTCAAAACCTGTTTGATATCTAGTTCTGTGTGTGTTCATGCGAACACTGTGTGCTGTGTTGTAATTACGTGTTGCCCCTGCCCCCCTCAGTTATTCATGAGTTCCAGATATATGAAGACTACTTTACATGCTGATTGAAAAGGTCAGATTCTACCAAGTCGATATGTTGATTCACATCAAGCATGGGGCGTGAACAAGTGGGACGTACAGACACCACCTACAGAACCTCCTCACCTATGAAAGCTGATGTGAAAACGGTGTCATGATTGTGAATTCGCGAGCAATGACAGCCATACCAATGGAAGACACCCAGTGCAGACACCAGATAAAGCACTTGCTAAGGTGTATTTAGTCTGCAGCTACAGCTGAATTTCCATCCAGCTTCTGCATGATGGCCTCTGAGTAAATGTTTGAGAGGGAACACAGTTACGTGCTTCATGCGTTCTTCCAAGGTTGTTCAGTGCCATTGAGCTGTGTTTTTGTACAGTGCTGATTGCTCTGGCTGGCCGATTGAGAAACGTCTGTTGAACGAAACCCTGAATGGGTTTCCAGATGCCACGGCCATCTATGGTCCTCTGCTTTGTCAACCTGGCATGTTCCCTCCTTCCCAGTTTCTTCCTCGTAGAAGAGGTCCTCTTATTCAAAAACGCTTCCTAATAAACTAAGGCGTGTAGAAACATTCTCTGGACGGTTCCAGACATTGTTCTTTGACCTCTTCCTGGTGCCTCGAAAAACACTCAAATCTCTCTCAACATATATTTTTTATAATAAAATCATATACTTATGGTTTCATTAACCACAGTCTTCAGTAAGAATGCAGCCTACTTTCAATAACCTAGTAGATGTTCAGAAACCAATATCTTGTCTTTCTGTGGAAAATGTCACAACTTGATTTCTACTGCTGGTTACCACCATAGTGATCCATAGGATCAGATGTGTTTGATAAATATTTCTAAATCAAGGAGTCAGATAGCTGAGCGGGTAGGGAGTCGGGCTAGTAATCTGAAGGTCGCTGGTTCGATTCCTGGCTGTGCCAAATGACGTTGTGTCCTTGGGCAAGGAACTTCACCCTACTTGCCTCGGGGAAATGTCCCTGTACTTACTGTAAGTTGATCTGGATAAGAGCGTCTGCTAAATGTAAATGTAAAATGTGAATGCTACTGGTTTGTTTAAAATTCACATCAGTAGACAACAGTATTCAAATGCCAACAATTAATTTGAAAGGCCTGATGCAGATGCTGCCGTAGATCAGTGGCGTAGCCGGAATAATATTTTGGGGTAGGCCTTAGAAAGGCCTGTGCTTCACCACAGGTAACTGTGGCTACGCCCCTGCCATAGATGCAGTAACTTACTTCTACAAATACCCAAGGGAGTTCTGTCAAGTCACAGAAATCGTACCACCTGTATGAAATTGTTTACAATGTTCAGTTGTCACCATCATTACTCACTGTCAATTTAGTCACCCCCAATTACTCATCTTCAGTTTTGAATTACAAAAGTGTTTTGGCATTACAGTGATGATTGACAATTCGTTGAATTTGAGATGATATGAAACGAAACCTGATTCTGTCTGTGAAACCTTTCATTTGGTTCTGGGGGATAACTTGCTAGCTGGGAGACTAAATGAAGGAGTTGACAGCAGATGTTCAATTCTGGCAGCCAACCAGACAGATCAGAGCATAGGAGTTCATATTTACATACAACAACAACAACAGGACAGTCTTCTGGGTACCAAGGCTGATTAACAGCAACTTCCAATCTACTGAGCTGATTCCTCTATTTTGCTGTTATTGCTTGACTTGCTATATAACGTTTTATAGCTGTCCCGGTCTTTATTGGTGATAATCAGTACACATGTTCAACACACAGACAAACAAAGTTGATATGTACCAGTGGATTAAGTTTAGGGATTAAGGTTAGGGTTAGGGGAAGTTTATAGTGAATAGTTTCTAGTGGATCAGTACCTTTCAGTCAAGCCTCTTTAAACCTGGTCAAAACTTGACCGACATCAGCTCTCCTCTTACCTTGCTTGACATTCGTTTTGACATTCTATAGAAGGGCTGGTTTGAGGGTGGCAAGGCTCGGGGGGTGGCAGAGCGATCGATGAGACCCTAGGATCGATGAGCCTCCCTGGGCCAGGGTAGTGTCTGAGATGGTGGGGGAGGTGATGGAGGTGCAGCGGGTGGGTGAGTGACAGTAGGGTCTCCTTGACCTTTGCTGTGCTCTTTTCCTCACATTCAACCCACTGTGAGTGGCAGCTAGACCCCTGCCAACACATACCAGGGAGGTGGGAGCAGAGAGACGGGGGGCTGGGGGGACGGAAAACAATGAGAAGACGAGAATAGCCAGACGGAAACCAAGGAAGTGTGCTGAGAGGAGGAGTTTAAGGAATGAGGATTAGAAAGGCCTGGAGAGTGGAGAAGGAGGGCGAGGAGAAGGAAGGGGAGGGGGAGGAGGAGGAAGAGGGGGAGGAGGAGGGGAGGAGGATGAGGGGAGAAGGAGGAGGGGGAGGAGGAGGAAGATGGGTACATCCTGTACCATCGCAGAGCAGAACGAACATTGGTCAGGTGTTGATGATCAGTAAAGAGGAGGCAGGCAGTCTACTCACACCCTGAGAGGACAGACCTAACATCAGGTCTGTTTTTGATCCTTCCACTGAAAAATGGAAGTAACATGAAGTAATCTGTTGAGTGCTTTGTCTGTAGCCTCCTTTGCACATACACTCACACCCCAGCCAACCTCTACTGCCCCTGCATTTTCATTCAACCCCCTCCCAAGCTAACGTCAAGGACAAACTAATAACAACCCCACACCTCTCTTACCACCCCATCTCTCTTACTACCCCTCCTTTCTTACCACCCCCATCTCTTACCACCCCTCCTCTCTTACTACCCCTCCTCTCTTACTACCCTTCCTCTTTTACCACCCCCCTCTCTTACTACCCTTCCTCTCTTACCACCCCCCCTCTCTTACTACCCCCCCTTTCTTACCACCCCCCCTCTCTTACTACCCCCCCTCTTACTACCCTTCCTCTCTTACCAGCCCCCCTCTCTTACTACCCCCCCTCTCTTACTACCCTTCCTCTCTTACCACCCCCCCTCTTACTACCCCCTCTCCTTCTCCCCCCTCCTCTCCTTCTCCCCCCTCCTCTCCTACTTCCCCCTCCTATGCCACTATGACTTCCATAGTCAGAAAGCACCAGGTTCCATTACATATTAAATCACAGGTGAAACATCACTTTGTGGAAAATGTGCATGGCAAAGATTCAAATCTCCTTTAACAGTCTATGCCAACCCAACACTCTCCCACCTGAGTCCCCACTTGAGACAACTCATTACAGGGCGCCCTCTCCACAAGAAGGAACACGGGCCTCTCACCAGTACGGTCCCGCTGCTTAAATAACCCCTGAGTAAATCTCCATAATGGATTTGTTTGTGTTTTCATGTCTATTTACCGGGCGTGTAGAGCGGAGAACAGTCGGCCATTTTTCCCCAACCTGTTAATTACCCGATGGTTGTTTTGAATCCGTCATAAGCTCCAAGACCCCGCTGGGCTCCAATCAGCTGAGTGAGGCTGCAGCAGAGGTATACCTTTCACCGTTTAATCCTCGTCAAACGCAACCCCTGTAATTATCTGGCATGACGCTCCAGGGATGTTGTCCGAGCCGGGTTATTGTCCGCCGATAGTGTGGCGTGTTTAGCTTGAGCTACGAGTAGGAACAATCGGGAGATTGCTAGCCAAGAGTCTGTGTGTGTTTTCCGCGATAAAACTAGAGCAGTTCTCAGACTCTCATGCAAAGGTGCGTTGCGCCCTGAAAGTGTGTTTTGGATCCGTCAATACGCTGAGCTGGCAGTTCGTGACTTAATCCGTATGCGCTGTGTGTATGTCTGCACAAGATTATTGAGCTGTTTTTAACTTTGCATCCAACTTGCCCACATATGTCAGTGCTGGAAATATATTCACTGACTCTATTTGCCCCCATATACAGCAGCTAGACTTTATAAATTCTTCCATGTTGTGCATCTGTCCACACTGTTGGAGTTGGTTTCAAATAAAGAGGGAATTAGACATCTGAATCGTCAACCTTTCGTCCCCTGAGGTATGAGAAGCAGTATGCAGATAACATGCTGTCCACTGTTCCTTCTGGATGAGATAGTCAGGAACAGGGCTGGAACATGTGTCAGAGCTGGGAGATAGTCAGGAACAGGGCTGGAACATGTGTCAGAGCTGGGAGATAGTCAGGAACAGGGCTGGAACATGTGTCAGAGCTGGGGAGAAAGGCGATGTGATCCCTGGGGTCGGGTGTGCCTGTGCCTGCATGTGTTACATGTGTGTGTCTCTGTGTGCGGGTCTCTGTGCGTGCGTCACAGTTTGGGCCACCGCTCCTAAATGTCTGCTCTGTCCCCCTCCTCCTGTGTCCTCGCCAGGGGAAGGGGTTTGCTGAACCCTCCTCGCCAGGCTGCGGCCTCTCTTTGTCACTCTGCTCTCTGCTCTGGGAGAGTTTCTGTCACCCAGGTCAGTGACTCCGCTGCCTACTCTGGGACTAGCCTCCTTTCAGGTTCTCAGACAATTCTGAAATATCTCTACGTCGAGCATCAAGTTATTTCCTTCTTGGAAATCCCCATAGAGGCCGTTACCACGGTGAATGTGATTGGACTCTGTAGTCAGTGCCTCGGTTCTTAAGTTGATAATCTTCCACCAATGAGCCATAGCTCTGATCTGTATTCAAAGACCCCATCAGCATCTTTTTAAATGTCACCGCAAGCTGGGATTGTGGTAAGCCTTTAATTTGGTTATCTGAAAACAAGCTGGTCTATTTGAAGGGTGGCACTAAGTTAGGGTGGATGGTAGCAATGTGCCAGCTTCTTTTTCCCCACTCATTCCCTTGATATCAGCAGTTTTTTAAGAAATGAAGTAGGAAATATGTTTGGATTCTGATGTAAACAGATGCGCTGTAATGCTCTAATGAGGGTGTCTATTCACACCAGCCTCTTCTGTTTCAATTCATCACTCTGACTCCCTAACTGACTAAGAAGCGATCGTTGCTCTTTTCATGTGGCAGTATAAAAGGTTTGTCAAGATTTTCGGGTACTTCTCCAACAACAAATAAAAAGATGCTTAAACCGTCGCATGTCTGCCTCTGGAACGTTGCATATGCTGTTAGGAGGCACCTACGCAGAGTGGTGAAGAGTCAGGGAAGGGAACGCAGTCGTAAGTTTCGGGTAACGCAAAGCTATCGCAAATACACGTCCCCAAGGACAGCTACAGGTTTCCCCTCAGTACGGTCTGTTCATCTTGCTGAGACAGTTTGACAGAGGGCTGTGTGGGCAAGATCAGTATGACAAATGCTGTTGCTGTGCCGTGACCCCAACCAGACCTCCAACCACCACGGATTGGATATCAATACCACTCCACCTGCCGGAGTGATGTAGCGGCGAAGAGGGGATGGAGGGGCTGATTGGATGTGGCTCAGATGGTCCATCCAATAGGACAGACGGCAATCGGCGGTCTCAGCATCCACTGTTACAACATGGAGGACACCCAGTTTCTGGTGTCGTTTTTGTCCACGACTTGACATGGTTCGACTGCCCACGATGTGCTCGAGACTGTGGGGGTGGGAAGAGAGTGGAGGAGGATGGCGAGGGCAGGTGTTGGAAGGCGGAGGGGGTAGTAGGTGGGTAGGAACCCTCCGCACACCCCCACCCTCCTCAAGCTGAGGAGCTTTGAGGGCAGTGTGTATAATTGACTACCCACCACCTGCACACCATTGGCGGAAAACGACTCCATTCCAGAGCGGAAGACAAGGAGCGCAAAATAACCCCTGGAGTAAATCCTATTAGAGTATAAACAGGAGGCAGCCTAAGGAACACTGCCTGTCTCCATCCCACCTCTCTCCCCTTCATCTCATGGAGGGAGAGGGAGAGGGAGAGGGAGAGGGAGAGGGAGAGGGAGAGGGAGAGGGAGAGGGAGAGGGAGAGGGAGAGGGAGAGGAAAAAAAAGAAAAAAAGATCCCTCTATGAGAACGAGAATGGAGGTGAGAGAGATAGATACATAGATAGATAGGCAGAGAGAGAAACGTGGATGGAGGACAGTGTAAGAGAGATAGAGATAAAGAGTGAGACAGAGAGATAGAGAGAAAGAGAGAGACAGAGAGAGAGAGAGAGCGCAACATCAACAGGAGCACGACAAAAAAACAGACAATCTTTTGAAACAGTAACTGTTGGCTCGGTTCACAGCCACTGTGCCACATTCACTGCAAGGCAAACGACACACTGTGTCGTCGTAGCATTGTCTGTAGTATGGCCCAGTAACACAGACCAGCTCAGCATCCCTGAGTGGGACCATCTGCTCTTTAGTGGCTCTCTCCTCCACACAGCACACCCACCTCTCCTGCATCGACAGCACAGATAGCTCCTGTACACTGACAGGTGCCGTGTTACCTGCGGACACCAGGCGATGAACACATTCTAGAAGTGTGATTCCCCCAAAATGGAAATCCAGCCCGACTCACTCCTGTTGTGACACCTGTTGTATTGATAACGTTCAGGGGAGGGATATTGCATTTGAACACTTTCGGACAGAGCCTTTCAGCTGGATCAGTTGTCAGCGATGGAAAACGATAATGTTTTAATGCGTTGCTTCATCTCCCATGCATCAAGTCAGTATTGGAGAAGAGATTGAGCCTATTATCTAGCCCTATCCCTGTTTAACCATCTGCTCAGGACAGCAAGGGCCTGTTGATAGCTGCTTCTGGTACTGGAGATTGTTGATGAATTACTGATGCATTGCTTTTGACACAGCTATTGATTACGCACAACATCGCTTAACCAAACAGAAATGCCCTCTGCATCCTTAGTAACAATATATGTTAGTATGTTGCAGTTTTAAATGGGTTGACAACGTCAATCAGGCGCCTGCATGGTAGCGAGCAGTTGAATCTTAAAGCAGATTAGGTGTGTTTTTCGGGAAGCAGGAATGACAAGAGAAGATATGAGGCAGTCCATCAGAATAGAGGTACAGCAACACATCTCTAAGCAGCACGTAAAGAGCTGGCATTAATTATGAATCTGCCTGGGGATAGGCATATACGGACTGGAGAGGGAGATGTGTGTGGAATGTACATCCACTGGCCCTCTTTAAGCTCTAGTCAGTGTGAATGATTCATTATTCCTCTATGCTGTGGCCCAGTTGAGTAGACTACTCATAGTCCATTATCCCATCACTGGCAGCTATGGCCTCATTTACACCAACTGAGATACAGAATCAGTTTCCATATCGCTGGGCAACTTACTCGCCATCGCCAGTTTAACCCACTTTGCTTCCGCCTACAGGAATCAAAGTGCTGCCTTGGAGTTTGAGATGTGTGTGTATAACCATGCATAATAAATTGTTTGTTTCGGGGTTTGGCCGATTTTGTATGTCCTAATGCATGTTGTGTGTCTTGTTGTATGTGTTCTGCTAACTGTAACGTGTACAGAGAACAAGAACATCTGACCCCTAAGAACTACACAGTGTGTGTGTGTGTGTGTGTGTGTGTGTGAGGACAGTATGAGTGGGTGAGGACGATATGCATGCGCTTGGATACATGAGCTGAGGGTGAGAATGTGGATGGGTTTGCTAGGAGCAGTGTATTAAGCCAAGTCCTCAGTCATCGTCCAGACTGCCCCCTTGCCTACACCAAAAGACGGCCTTTGGATACACAATACCCCAAATGCTTCATACATAATAAAGTCACCTTACTAAATAAACATGTAGAACACAGCATTATTTATGTTCGCATGTATTATAAATACATGCAGGCTGAATAATTTAATGTTCTGCTCCCCTGTGTGATTATCGACAGGGCTGGAAACAATGGGCATGCTGTTATTAATTAGGCTCATGGATATTTCAGATGGATCTCAGTGTACACAACTTAAAAGCACAGACTGGTCTGATCCACCTGGGCTATACTGAATTAGCAGGAGGGAGAAGAACGCTAAACTCTCCCTGGCTACAGCGTGGAACACTAGACAACTTCATAATCATAAGCCTTAGGGTCGTCGAATCACATCACACTTCACCAGATTTTAATTTGGCAGGCCACATTCGACTGTGCATTAAATTGGTGAGCGATCTACTTTACTAACACATGCACAAGCCTCTAAGCAAGAAGAGAGAGAAGAAGAAGAAGAAGAGTTAAGTTCCGGATCTGATTTGTTTTGAAACCGTAAACTGTATTGAAATCCGCCAGTCGCTGAAAGCCATATGTTTGGAACAACAGAGGGAGTAGGAGGGGTAGGAGGGGATGAGCGCTAGTTAGCTGGAGGGGAGAGAGAGAGGCGGATCCATCTCTAATCGTGTCCGTCCTCCTCACAGTGGGGCGGATGTCTGTCCTGCCCGTTTACATCGATGCCAGCCTTCTCTCAGCCAACACACAGAAGGGAGACATACAGGATAGAGAATCTACCCTGAATAGCTCTTCTTACCATGTTCTTCCAAATACAGTAGGGATACTATCAGCACGGAAATTAATGACAGATTGACGAAGGCAATTTTATTTTCCGTTCTTGTAATTTCTTTATAAAATAAGCGATATCTAAAGATCATTATGTATCAGTGACAACTTCCCTGTCTGACTCGGTGGTCATGTGACCTGATATACGCGCTAGTAGGGAAAACTGCCTCGCGCTTGGCAGTCATCCACTTAATTGTTTGGATATTGAATGGCATTGATTGCTCTACTACAGGACTAATGGTCACCATGTGATGCCCCTCTCGTGGTTTATTGCTTTAATAATCTATCAGTACCATCACAAAACTAGCTCAACATTGCAAATATAGGAAGACAAAATGAAGAATTAGCTAACTGGTTGGTAGCTGAAGGTGGCTACAACCGATAGTCCATACATCCGATCTGGTGCTTTGGAGAACTGGATGTGAGCTACAGAATAGCACATCCGCGTTCGGGAGCAAGACGTACATTTTTACACCAACTGTCAGGTACAATACTACAGGGAGAAGTTAGGGTGTGGAAAAAATAAAGAAATATATGAGAGAGAATATAGTTTGTGCTTGGCAAAGGCAAGCCAATTAATTATTATACATTTGCTGTGTGAAATCGAAAGCTCTGAACATATTAAGCAACTGGCATCATTCTTTTACCAAACACAACCCAAAGAAGTGGGTCTATAGAAGATTGTGTCTGCAGCCTCGGGGACTAGCTCTGGATGTTCCTGCTGCAGAGTTAATGGGATCTTCATGGACTGTGTGTGTTGGCTAGCCGTCCATGATGGTTAACGTTCTTCCATAGAGAGCGATGCAGATTTCTTTCTCTGCTCCCCTTAACGTTTCTGTCTGAGGGTCTTTGGGATGTTTTCTTTATCATGGTTAGTCTCCCAGACCAAAGTCTGTTGGCCCCGAAGCTACTGCGTTTTTCGCTAATAGAGATCTGCTGATCTATTGTTGGCACAATATGTTTTTTCTGTTGTGGTCATTGTTAGGGTCAGTGTGCCAATATGTGATCATCTCTGAAGACCTCCAGCTACCCAGCTATTCTAAAGCCACCCTTTAATAGCTTAAACAGTTTCAATACACTGTTAATGTAATAGGGTCATTGTTTCCTTCGAAACCAACCCAATTCCCTAACACACCAAAATAGCGATAGCATAAAAAAAAAATCTACAATAGCAAACCTATCAAGGTAAAACCCTTTCGCGATCAAGGAATTACCTGAAGGAATGGAGGAAGGATTCCTGAAGGAATTACCATCCAGGAGTGCATTGTGACTGTGGTTTAGGCTGATGACAGCTTTAGTGTGGAGCATGATCCGAGTCAGATATCAGTGAGTGGGACCTCAATCCTCTCCTGTCTGCCTGTGCAGGCTAGCAGCTTAGCCAGCGTGCTTTGTGAGTCCTCTCTGTCATCCCCTCTGAAGAGGTGGAACCCATCAGGATTTTCCCTTGCAGACCGTGTTAATCTCTGATTCTGACTCCAAACGGCAGTAATGCAGAGAATAGATCTGGAGGGATATTATCAATAATCTCGGGTTGTCACATAATGCATGCCCTTGTATTTGACCATACTCATGTCCAATTACATTCATCCAAACACAGACCCTTTTTTTTTTTGCGTTGTTGACGAAAACATTTTAAACTTCAAAACTTGGCCAGGAAAAGATACCTCCCACCTGTCTTAGGTAAAGATCAATGGAGGTTTGAAAAGAAAAGGGGGAAAAAAAAACAGGAATTAAACTGTAGCCTGTAACAACGATTGTGTGCTTGTGTTCTGAGCAGGCAGATGCCAGGCAGATGCCAGGCGGATGCCAGGCAGAGTGAAGGCTTGTCTGCCTCGTGCCAAGCCCTGGCTCATCTTGAGCCTCAAACTAACGATCGCCGCATTAAGACAGATCAGCACAATTTGAGCAGCGGGGGTTGAAAAAAATCTGTCAGAATTGACGATTCTCTCGTTTAATCCCCTGCGGAGAATCTAGACCCGTGTTTCTGAATGATCTGGACAAACTGCTGTGATCAAAGGGATGGACGTTTCTCTTCCACCCCTCAGGAAACCACTGACTCCTGTCTTCCTTGTGTCGGAGGGCAGTCGCCATGTTTGGACTTGTGCCATCAACCCCCCCCAACCCCCAAGTACTCAACCAGAGTACACTACTTCGTATCATGTGAAAACCCTGCACTCCACACACAGGCATATAAGGATAAGGATAATTTGTCATTCCAAAAACATGTACATGAGCTGGAACAAAATTTGGTAATGAGGTCCGGTTGAAACCACTCACAAATAAATAACTAAACTACTTATCTTAAATAAATACAACAAATACAGACAACCAATCACACACATATATATATATATATATATATATATATATATATATATATATATATACATGCAGCACATTTAGTCTTGACATCTGGGTAGTTTCTGTGTCCAGACTCCTTCCACTGTGGCAGGCCGTGTTAGCTGAGTCCTGAAAGCGCTCCAACCCTACAATTCCACCCACCAGGATGAATTTGGTTTTATATCTCATCTCCCTGTCCAGATATAACAGACTGTCAGTCAGGGAGATAATGGAGGACAATCCCTTAGGTCATAATTACTTTGCAATTTAACATATGGAGAGGGTGACCTTATCCTAACCTTTCTCAATTATACGTAAAAAAACCCAGAATGCTGTTCTGCCATGAAAATCGTTGAGGGGGGTCTAAGCTCAGCGGGAAGTTGAGACATTTGAGACAGAGATGAATTGGGCTGTGATTTATTTTGGGACGAAAAAGCAATTATTTATTTAAAAAACGCAATCTTCAGCCTAATTTCTAATCGAAAGTATTGATCTAACATTGGGAGGGAGGGAGGATTTGTAAACGTGTGTGTGTGTTGGGAGAGTGTTCCAGCATTGATTGTTGGTACCCCTCTCTGAGCACAAGGGGGATGCAGAGATGACCGACCACATTTTGAAAAGTAAACCTTGGAGATGTTGTTCCGTCCACATCCCTACAGTATGAATCCTCTTTCTGTAATATATTTTACTTCCACATCCCCCTGCTCTCATCCGAAACCCTTCTGCTGTTATATAGATCCGATCGGATTTCCCTGAGGATTGCAGGTAAGGCTGAGCCTCTGACTGGTCTCACCTGGGCACTTTGTCCTAATGCCTGCTGCCAATTGATCACTCAGCATTGATGCCAATTCATCTTCCTGTTCTTTTTTGCGTCTATTTTTTTTTTTTTTAGGTTCTATGGTAACCGACAGATTCATGGGATCCTGTCAATTGTTGATCCGTTGGTTGCAGATATACAACCTTTTTAAAAGTACCCACTGTAGTTTCTGGAGAGTGCTAAAGTCTAGCGGTGCGCTGCAATCTTTAGCATCGCATTTATGGTTTTATCCATAGAGACGAAGGTCGGTTCTATCCATGGAGACAATAGTGAAAGACTGAGAGAGACACGTCAGGATTTAAGAGAGAAGGACTCCTCCCTCCCAGATAATGTGGGCCTGAAAAATGAACTCCCGTTCCTCTCAATGTAGAATCAGAAGCTTGATTTGATTAGGAGAGAAGCCATACGTTATGCCGTGTTGGGCTACCGTGTTCATCGCGTGATGGCCGTGCCCTGACTCGTACATCAAGCTGCCATGAGCAGAATGTAATATGGTAAAGTAGCACGCTGCTGGACCTGCATCTTTAGACAGATCACTCACTGCACACGAGACCAGGGCTAGAAGAGGGCGACGTTTGTGTGACAGCATACCCTTGATGGGGGTCGTTAAGATGACACGTTGCTACGCCAACAGTATTTATGTTCCCTTTTGTTCATAGCTCATCGTGCCATTGTCTGGGGCCAGACTTACGTAATGTTCCCACTGGTCAATCAAGGGGTTTTTACTACTGTGGCTGCCCCACTCCTTCTCCTCTCCTCCCCCTAATCCCCTCTGCACCCAGGCTGATCAGCTAAGTGTCAGACTCTCCGCAGTTAAACAACTCACTCAGAGAGGAGGACCTGAGTATCCTCTTCCCTCCTCTCATCATCTCCCCTCCTCCCAACACCCCCTCTCACCTCTCACTTCCTCCTCTCACCTCCCCCTCTTCCCTTTTCTCTTCTCTCCCCTCCTCCTCTCTCCCCTTCTCTCATCTCCCCTCCTCTCATCTCCCCTCCTCTTCTTTCTTCAGTTCTCTTCTCTTTTTTTTATTTTTATCAATCCCTCTCTCATTCTGTAACACCCACAGCCATGCTGGCTGCAGTTGGGTAGTATTGATGGCTGTCTGTCCTCAGACAGGCTGCAGGCTCCTTAGACTCCTCCACACCTGGCAAGCTTCCAAACTGGACTGCAGTAGGCCCCCCTTACCCCCACATACACACACACACACAAGCATATACACACACGCACATACACGCACACACAAACATACACACGCACGCACACACACACACATACATTCTCATACATACACATAGACATGCACACACACATTCTCATGCACACACACACACACACACACGTGTATACACCCTGTCATTCAGAACCCATTCTGTATTTTCCTCCCTTTTCCTTATCTCACACACACACACTGTGATAATGACATGATGCCTAGGTGACGTGTGGAGATGAGATACTGTGTGGTTGTTGATGCGTACCTCCCCAATGCAGTCACTGTAGGCGTCTCACTCGTGTGCTGGCTCTACAGAGCAGGAGCAGTCAGGTGACTCAAATGCAATCAAAGATTAAATAGGATGGAATTAATCTACATCTGTTTAAAATACCTGAGTTCTGATTTATGAACAGATGCAACCATTGGATACGGGCTATTATCCTGCACATGATTATCATTATTTTACTTTTATTTTCCCTGTTAATCATGCAGATTCTCTGAGAACGCCGGCAAGGTGATCACATTTAATTTACTTGCAAAAAACTCATTTTGGAGAGGTGATTCTCATTTGTAAGCGAATACATTATCCAAATGAACAGGCAGAGAAAGCCAGCTTGATTCGTCGCACTGTGTCGAGGGCGTCAGGTTGTCTACGCGTTAGTTCAACAACAACAACAAGCACGTCTTCAACATCTCACTAGGACAATCCACATGGGGCTGGCCTCTCATTGCTCATGTAGCAAGATGGATTGGTCTGACTTGGGGAAGAGTAAGGGTCGGTCTTTTCAGGACATAATGACCCTAAGCATCTCAATTAGAGAGAGGCTGAAGTCATGACCTCAGGACCGTATTTGAGCGACAGGGAGTGATCAGTTCAGGCAACCGGACTCCCCCTCTTAGGGAATCTACATGGTACAATCCATTACCAACAGGGAAGGTCAATAGAAACGATCTCTGGGGTGCTGATTAGCCTACTGTGAGCCTTCACGCACCACAGCCATCCTTAATGTCACACAGGTGGTGGATAGTTGTCCCCGCCACTAACCCCGCCCACCCCCCGGCTACACACACACAAACGCACACACACTGCATGCTCCCGCTCACACTCCCCAAGGACCATTCATACCTGCTGACAGGTATTAGTTCAGCCCTACTGATATAAAAAAAAAAACCTCACAGACAGGATTTTCCACATCGACAAGCATGGCGCCATTGGGCATGCCCAGTACTGGCCCGATGCAGTCCAGAGGTGAGGCGCACCCTGCCAGCGTGCCACGGGGGGCTCAGAGATGCCACGGGAAGCAGCTGGCCGTGGAAACGAGCCATCAACACCCAGGGAAAGCTATTAACCCGTCAACCTTTATACTGTGATTACCCAGCTGTGCCATCGACCCCTCTGGGCACTGCCAAGAAGACCACCCTCGTGGTGTTGTGTTTGTATATTTTCACTTATCTTATTTAATCCTTTTTTTTTTTTTGTAAAGCTGCAAGAAAGATGTGGGCGAGGTTTAGAAGAGAGATAGCAATGTCTGGTTTACAGATACTCGGACGGACAACTTGGTCAACAAGTGTTGTTTCAGGAGTTATTGAGTAGATGTTCCGTATACAATATATTGATCTTGAGCAAAGCTGGTTAGACGTTGATCTGAAGGCTCTCAATAGGTGAATACATCAGCTGTGTGCTTTAGTTATTGATGCATCTTGAAAATCAATACTCCTTTCTGGTTGTAGTGTCCGCTTCCCTTGGGTGAAATGGGCAAGTAGTCGATGATCTAGTGGAGTCACCACAAACACCTGCTCTGGGAGACCTGTAATACAAGGCATTAAACATCTGTACCAAGCGATAAAGATGAAGCAGTAAACAAACATTCTCAGAGGGTACAGTAGTTTGCATTTTGTACATTCGTAGGAAGAGAGAAAGAAAAAGCCCCCCCCCCCCCCCCCCCCCCTCACGGAAAAATATTTTCTCATTTGCCAGTGCATGATTAGGACACTGAAGTGAGGCATGTTCGTTCACTGTCGGGGCTTGCCTCCCACAGCCTGTGTAACATCCCTCCAGGAATGAAGAGACACAAACCAGCAGAGATCTAAAAAGACCACTGGCTCATCCTCTACTCCTCTATCGATTCCAACTGCTGCAATCCAATGCTGCACACCATTTAATCTGGTGGATTGCTGGATTCACATGGATTAACCTGTTGCCAACAGTTTTCACGGTCACCACACGTATGTGTGCACAACCACAAGAGGCTACATGGCTACTGTGTCTAACCCACTTCATATTTCAAATTTAATCTCCATTTGAATTAGTTTGAGAGACACAGTGTTCATATTTGCTTAGAGTTCTGTCAATAAACTATGATTGTGCAAAATCCAGGTTATCCACGTATCAGTTCAAATATCATAAATGGTCCCAAAAGAAAGACTGATTGAATGTCTCTCTCCACTCTCTCTCTTCACTCTCTTTCTCTCTCGCCCTACGCTGGCACAGAGTCAAGCCTCTAGGATCTGTACAACTCACTGAAAGTGTGTAGGAGGGGCTGCGATCAGACAACACATTTCCCCTAGTAGCCATTGATATGTAAAGAGGGCTCATGTTGAGACGACTGCACATGTAGGCCCGTGTGACCACGGCGGGCCCTGTGGACATCCGTCTCAGTCTCGTCTCCGTGTCCTGTTCTGGAGCTGCAGAGCACCACAAGAGACAAACAAGATGGAGGATATCCAGCCGCAACAGAGCCAAATTTTTTTACGTATTAAAAGGAAGGTTAACTCCATATATCTTTATGCATCATAAGTCTATTGTCGATGGCTTGGTTGGACCTACATTGTGCAGCCGAGAGTCGCTGGCATTTACTAAACTAAAGATATTTATAAAAGAGTTGCCAACCTTAGTATTGTTTCAGAAACGCTGGACAGCTCATTCCTCCTCTATTCCCTTCAGATGACATTTATCTCAGTTCTGACCTTTCCAAAATGGCCACCGAATTGGATTGTTAGTTTTCCGATTCTGAGACTCTGCTGAGGTAATCAGTTACAGGCTCAAATGAAGGTTTCACCCCATTCATGCTCATCTTTGCGTGGGCAAGCCTCCAGGACAGAGAACTGGACCTGAAGTTTATACAGTAATGTGGTCTTTAACCAGGAGAAATAAACAGCCCCCTGGTGTGCTGTTTTTATTAACTTTCACAGCTGGCCAAGAATGGCTGTTTTTTACAGAACACAGCATTAACTGTGACTGAAATGTAAGGTTTGAGGTAGTCTGCATATCTTTATTTATCCGCTGTGTTACCAAACAAGCTTCTCACCCAAGCTGGCGAGCTGAGTGGATCTGCCAATTATGCCCGGTGGGGGATATGTGTCTGTGTGTATAGATTTTCTGTTTGTGTGTGGGCTTGTGATTGATTGGACTCTATGGAGACGCTGAGAAACACAAACACACACAGAATGCACCTCCAGGAGTAGTTAACTTCCCCAGAACATACTCACACGCATGCATACATGCACACCTACACATACAAACCCGCCATGTGCAGCTTGGGGAGGTAATGGATCACTGAAATCAAATCGTATTTGATATACATGACCAGTAGGGGTAGGGGAAAAAATCGATTCACATTTGAATCGCGATTCAGTCTTCTAGCGAGTCACATCAATCACTTAAAAAACAATTTATATATATTTTATTACTATTTTTATTTATAGATTTTTAATCGAATTGTGACATCAAGAATCGATTCGAATCGTGAGGTAGCAAAAGATTCTCACCCATAATGACCAGTCCACCTGTGGTGGCATGTTTGGCATGATGAGAAACCTAGTATGGACCGTAGCATGTGATGCACAGCCTGCTTGGTACGGTAGCCCTGCATAAGGGAACTCCCCCCGCCTCCCTCATTCACACTCACACCTCAGGGATCAATGTATAAAATATTCTCACTATTGTGTGTGTGTGCCCAGCTCCATGGTAGGGATGCAGCTGCCTGAAGCTTGGTTTCTCACATTAGATCATGCCGATGGTGAGAGACCATCTGATCTTCAGCCCATTAGATCCAGAGTCGAAAATCCGTCTGGTCATTGAGCTTCAATCCTCGCAGTCTTGTTCAAACCCTGACGTTAACGTGCAAAGTTGAATCATTTCTGCACTCAGGGGTTCACAGACAAGAGATGGTGTATGTCAAAATAGATTAAAATAAGAATTAGTCCTCTCAACTGAAATATTGAACCTTTCCATTGTCTACAGAAATAGCTTATTTGGGCTGTAATTAGATTTTAGCAGTGACTAGCCTCGCATAAGGCAGGCCTTTATTTCTTATTCTTGTAATAAACATTTTTTTTTTTTTTTACAATAGAACAGTTTGACCTTTGCAGTATGTAAGGTTTCTAATCCTCCATGTCTATGAACCTCTTCTCACAGGGCATACATCCCTCTTCAACTCAGCTACCTGTTTGGTTTTTGCTGTGAATCCAGAAAAAGACTAGCCTAGTCTAACAGCATGCCAGCCCTTTGAAGTCTGTTGGCTTCCTGCTTTACTCCTCCCGCCCAGCCTGGCTTCTCCCTGCGTCAGCCCGTGTCAGATGAAAAGGGCCGTGTTGTAGTGGGTATTAACATGGTAGAAGGCGCTCAGGATTTGGTGAGGCCCAGCTGGGCTCAGAGTGCCTGCTTAATTACCTGCTCAAACGCTGCTTCTCCCCCCGGTCTAGGCAGCGCCGCCGGACCGCCTCAGTGGAGAGGAGCGACGAGGGCAGAGATGAATCACCCCCTCCAGTCCCTCTGATTTAGCCCTGAGCACACTGACTTTGCTACTGAATACGAGAAGGGTTCTGAGGGAGGCAGAGCTGTTCCACCTGCAGCCTAAGGAAGATGTCAGCAGGGTGGTTGTGTGTATGAGTGGGGGTGTTGGAAAGACAAACTGGTAAAAAGGATGATTCATGCTCCCAGAGTCCAGAATGAAGTCAGACTGTAGGTGTAAGCAACTGAAAACATCATGAACATGATTCATGCTTCAACACATAGAACGTACAACAACAGATGAGGCCTAACATCCAAATACTTGGTGACGGTCAACGAGGAACAGACCTGCTATTTCATCTTGACAGAAATCAAAGAACAAATTAAACATTTTGTGTGAAACACCAACTCTCCTAGCACCCCTAGTGGTAGAGGGTGGTACAGGGTTGGGGGCTATAATTCCCGGCCAGCTGTGATTTGTCGGCAGTTGAGACACAGGAGAGGAGCTTTGCTTCGTTTTATCGGCTGACCTATGTCTGTAATTACTAGAGGGAGTTAGCTGGCGCACTCTGGCATAAATGTTGTCTCGCGTAAGAAAAGTTTAACCGAAACACAAACCTGGTGTGATGGGACACATCACTTGTAAATGTGGAGGACAGAGGGTCTGTGTGCAGAATGTTGGCAGTCCTTTTTGAGAGGCAAATCAACGTTCGAAGGCACCACGGTGAAAGAAAAAGCTGACGTGAATCTAATGCAAACTACAATTTCTACTGAAACCTCGTCAGTGTGGATTAACACCGCAGCTGTCGACCACAGGGACACAGCAACAGCAATGAGGCAGTAACTGAACACATGCACAGCTCTTATTTGATAGTTAACAAAGCTAAAATAATAGATAAGGGCTGACTGAAAATATGGGTGGGTTCGGTCGACAAGCTAACTAGATGTTTTGAACTGTGTAATAACCCCGATCTGGGAACTACATGGGGCAGAAATGCAATGCAACTAAAAAAAATGGACAGAAGTACCTGGTTTATGCAAGCAAGGACGCTCACCAGTCGAACAAGGGTCTGGCTCGAAGGGCATTATGAACTTAATGCCCTTGTAGCTAGCACAAGGCATCAAGGTTTGGCAGAGATTACATTTAACTATAATAGTAACCACTCAATGTGGATGTGTTTTAGAATAATGATATTGGTACAACTGTAAATAGAAGTCAGGTGGGCAGCAATGTGTCATGGTTGCCTGTAGATATTTTACACCCACCACCTCATACCCACTGTTCACCCAGAACTCACTCTCTTGTAAAAATGCTCATGAATAACGTTCTCCATTGTGCCATCTGTGTTTGGAAGGAAAGGCTTTTCTCTGAAAAACAACAACTAAACTGACCCCTAATGAATATGAACGGTAGCCATGGATCTGTGCTTTGTAGAGCATCATACATAAGTAATCAAGTTATTCACAGGCACATCAGCAAGGTCTTGATACGCTTGATCAATAGATTTCCTTTTTGTTTACAGATGCTTAAAACAAATGTCAAGTATCGTTGTCTCTGTATCCTTGAGCAAAGAGCAGATGGCTTAGTAGAGCTAGAGTTTGGGTATCATGGCTCCCTTCTATCATGCGTCTCTGGGTACAACTGCAGAATGGTGGACACGATTCTGCCTCTTTCCTCGGTCAAGACTGATGGGAAGTTAACCCGGAGCACATGACAATCGATCGTCCTGACGTTCCCGCAGACAGACCAGAGGAACTTGTGTCTCTCTGCTCACACAAAACATCTGTTAAGCTGCTGTTTCCCTGTTGCCTGCAGCCAGGGAGAGGAGCGCTGGAAGGGAATATCATACACATAGAGGAAATGGAGCTTCAACAACAAAACATGTAAGCTACACATTTTCTAGATCAGAAGAAAAATCTACTGGTATGTAACATCCTTCTTAGCAACCACTGAACAAGGATCTTTCACTGTTAAAAGTGTTTCTGGATTCAGAGCAATTGGATCCACACGAAACTCCTCCATTGTTATATTATATCTCTGTCTCCCTGTATGATACAGCCTTACAGCATCGTAGAACTTCTATGTCCAGTAACAGACTCTCTAGTGGAGTCAACGAGTGATGGTCAAGTGGGTTGAGAGGAGCTGGGCTCAAAGGCTGCTGGGAAGTGGAGCGAAGGACAACCCCTCATTGGTTGATTTCACCCAATCTTGACCTTTCTCAATAGGGGAGCAGAGTCATCCTACACTGAAAAAAGAAAAAACTGAAAAAAAAAAACAGAGAAAGCATTGGCAGCAAAGTTTCCAGACTGATTCTGTAAAATTACAGTAAATAACCATACCACAAAATTACATGTAATAAGCTGTAAAAATACAGAGCTAATTATTGAGTTATTGAGCTTATTATAGAGTTTATTATTGTTGAAAGAGCAAATGTGTAGCATGGGCCAACATAATTCTGACCATGATTTGTCATTAGGCTCCTTAACGATCACTGCAAAAGAGCTGCAGTTCCTGTGCAGAGACAGAAGAACCTAGCAGAACAACCATCTCTCCAGCTCTCCATTGTAGCCAAATCCCACCTGAGAGGTCAAGACAGCTAGTCAGACTCGTTAGATCAGAGAGGTATATTAACATCGCATCGTTTGAGTATCGTAAAAGTCGAGACTTCAGGCCCCGGGTTCTGGACTGGATGGAGTGCTACAGAGATTGCGTTCTGTTAGAGTCTCCCATGTATGCACAGGAACACTGAAGCTATGTAAGAGGTGTACTGTGCAACACTAGTTCACTCCCATGTTAAAACGTTGCCAAAACACATGATTACCAAGATCAGATTGTTTTTCATTGCCGTAAGTTTAGTGTTTTGAAATACATGCAAGTGAATGTCTGTGACTGAAAGAACATCCATCAACGGTCTTGACGTTAACAGTCCACACAACAATAATGGCAATTGCAACTTCATGTAATACTCACCACAAAAACACAGGCCCACGGTTACGGAGCTGAATCCAGGTGACAATGTAGAGTGTAAAAAAATGTAAATCTGCAGCAACAGAAAAACACAAGTATCATGCAAGCAATTTCTCCCCTGTGTGAGTATCTGAATGTTGGTTTGTTTGAGTGTGAACAGGATTAAGCAAAAACTGCCATCCCGATTTGTATGAAACTTGGTGAAGGGGTGTAGCATGGGCCAACATAATTCTGACTATGATTCGTCATTAGGCTCCTTAACGATCACTGCAAAAGAGCTGCAGTTCCTGTGCAGAGACAGGAGAACCTAGCAGAACAACCATCTCTCCAGCTCTCCATTGTAGCCAAATCCCACCTGAGAGGTCAAGACAGCTAGTCAGACTCGTTAGATCAGAGAGGTATATTAACATTGCATCGTTTGAGTATCGTAAAAGTCGAGACTTCAGGCCCCGGGTTCTGGACTGGATGGAGTGCTACAGAGATGGCGTTCTGTCAGAGTCTCCCATGTATGCACAGGAACACTCAAGCTATGTAAGAGGTGTACTGTGCAACAGTAGTTCATTCCAATGTTAAAACTTGGCTAAAACACATGATTACCGAGATCAGGTCGTTTTTTGTCGCCGTAAGTTTTGTGTTTTGAAATACATGCAAGTGAATGTCTGTGACTGAAAGAACATCCATCAACGGTCTTGACGTTAACAGTCCACACAACAATAATGGCAATTGCAACTTCATGTAATACTCACCACAAAAACACAGGCCCACGGTTACGGAGCTGAATCCAGGTGACAATGTAGAGTGTAAGAAAATGTAAATCTGCAGCAACAGAAAAACACAAGTATCATGCAAGCAATTTCTCCCCTGTGTGAGTATCTGAATGTTGGTTTGTTTGAGTGTGAACAGGATTAAGCAAAAACTGCCATCCCGATTTGTATGAAACTTGGTGAAGGGGTGTAGCATGGGCCAACATAATTCTGACTATGATTCGTCATTAGGCTCCTTAACGATCACTGCAAAAGAGCTGCAGTTCCTGTGCAGAGACAGAAGAACCTAGCAGAACAACCATCTCTCCAGCTCTCCATTGTAGCCAAATCCCACCTGAGAGGTCAAGACAGCTAGTCAGACTCGTTAGATCAGAGAGGTATATTAACATCGCATCGTTTGAGTATCGTAAAAGTCGAGACTTCAGGCCCCGGGTTCTGGACTGGATGGAGTGCTACAGAGGTGGCGTTCTGTCAGTCTCCCATGTATGCACAGGAACACTGAAGCTATGTAAGAGGTGTACTGTGCAACACTAGTTCACTCCCATGTTAAAACGTTGCCAAAACACATGATTACCAAGATCAGATTGTTTTTCATTGCCGTAAGTTTAGTGTTTTGAAATACATGCAAGTGAATGTCTGTGACTGAAAGAACATCCATCAACGGTCTTGACGTTAACAGTCCACACAACAATAATGGTAATTGCAACTTCATGTAATACTCACCACAAAAACACAGGCCCACGGTTACAGAGCTGAATCCAGGTGACAATGTAGAGTGTAAGAAAATGTAAATCTGCAGCAACAGAAAAACACAAGTATCATGCAAGCAATTTCTCCCCTGTGTGAGTATCTGAATGTTGGTTTGTTTGTGTGTGAACAGGATTAAGCAAAAACTGCCATCCCGATTTGTATGAAACTTGGTGAAGGGGTGTAGCATGGGCCAACATAATTCTGACCATGATTCGTCATTAGGCTCCTTAACGATCACTGCAAAAGAGCTGCAGTTCCTGTGCAGAGACAGAAGAACCTAGCAGAACAACCATCTCTCCAGCTCTCCATTTTAGCCAAATCCCACCTGAGAGGTCAAGACAGCTAGTCAGACTCGTTAGATCAGAGAGGTATATTAACATTGCATCGTTTGAGTATCGTAAAAGTCGAGACTTCAGGCCCCGGGTTCTGGACTGGATGGAGTGCTACAGAGATGGCGTTCTGTCAGAGTCTCCCATGTATGCACAGGAACACTCAAGCTATGTAAGAGGTGTACTGTGCAACACTAGTTCACTCCAATGTTAAAACTTTGCTAAAACACATGATTACCGAGATCAGGTCGTTTTTCGTCGCCGTAAGTTTTGTGTTTTGAAATACATGCAAGTGAATGTCTGTGACTGAAAGAACATCCATCAACGGTCTTGACGTTAACAGTCCACACAACAATAATGGCAATTGCAACTTCATGTAATACTCACCACAAAAACACAGGCCCACGGTTACGGAGCTGAATCCAGGTGACAATGTAGAGTGTAAGAAAATGTAAATCTGCAGCAACAGAAAAACACAAGTATCATGCAAGCAATTTCTCCCCTGTGTGAGTATCTGAATGTTGGTTTGTTTGAGTGTGACCAGGATTAAGCAAAAACTGCCATCCCGATTTGTATGAAACTTGGTGAAGGGGTGTAGCATGGGCCAACATAATTCTGACTATGATTCGTCATTAGGCTCCTTAACGATCACTGCAAAAGAGCTGCAGTTCCTGTGCAGAGACAGAAGAACCTAGCAGAACAACCATCTCTCCAGCTCTCCATTGTAGCCAAATCCCACCTGAGAGGTCAAGACAGCTAGTCAGACTCGTTAGATCAGAGAGGTATATTAACATCGCATCGTTTGAGTATCGTAAAAGTCGAGACTTCAGGACCCCGGGTTCTGGACTGGATGGAGTGCTACAGAGATTGCGTTCTGTTAGAGTCTCCCATGTATGCACAGGAACACTGAAGCTATGTAAGAGGTGTACTGTGCGACACTAGTTCACTCCCATGTTAAAACGTTGCCAAAACACATGATTACCAAGATCAGATTGTTTTTCATTGCCGTAAGTTTTGTGTTTTGAAATACATGCAAGTGAATGTCTGTGACTGAAAGAACATCCAACAAAGGTCTTGACATAAACAGTCCACACAACAATAATGGTAATTGCAATTTCATGTAATACTCACCACAAAAACTTGGGCCCACAGTTACAGAGCTGACTCCAAGTGACAATGTAGAGTGAGAAAATGTAAATCTGCAGCAAAAGAAAAACACACACACGAGAGCTTCACTCAACCATACTTAAGTTAGCCAACATATGGATATAGAATTCCCCTAACTCAACAAAACCTTCCTATTTAGACAGTTCTCGGCACTTTGCCAGCTCCACAATTAATTATCTAATGAGTTAACATACTTTTATCAATCATGTACAACACTAACATTGAACAAGTGCCCTAGTTTTTCGTAAAATATTTCCTACTGACCTAGGTAGTTATCAGCTAACGTTATACTGAGGTAAGAGGAAAAAAATAGAATCAACATAACGTTATAGTAGATGGTCTATAAAGCAACACATTAGAGTCATGCAGGTCATAATGTTAACCGAATTTTGGGATGGCAAATGGCAGATTTAATTAACTGACATTAGATAGCTAGTCTAGCTAGCTGAGCTCTAACCCCTGAGCTAGCTAATAGTCACTCTAAATAATGCTAACGTCAACTAACAATTTGCCTTAAGTTTGGTAAAAGTCCATTCCGTTGAGACAAAAAAAGGTTATAAAGAACATATCACGCACTATATCAGCTTAGCATTCATGTTACCTCTGAATCTCTTTGTCTTATCTTTAGTCAGTATAATTCCTGAATCATTTAACTTCTGGAGAAGTTCCTCAGTTGAAAACTCCATTCTTGTCCGGTTTTCGCGCCAGGTGTGGCAGTGACAGTTGGGAGAAGCTACAACCACTGCGCATGTGTGAACTCCCTCAATCAAAAATCAACATTCAATGTTGCCTCCGAGATAAATATTTTTACTGTGCAATTATTATATTGCTATTCATTATTGATTTCACAGAGTTCTCTATAGTTTACTAGCATTAATAACAATATACTTACTGTTTCTAATTTTTTAGGAAATTAATTTGAGAACTTCATAATTCGTTGACAGCCCAAGAAGTGTGGGAATGACCAGAAAACTTACATTAGGCCTACTTGTGTTACAAATCCTATGAAGCAGGCTTGGTGACAATGCATGCATTGAAGTCATTAAAGGAGCACTGGACCAAATACTTACTGTAAGTCGCTCTGGATAAGAGAGTCTGCTAAATGACTAAATGTAAATGTAAATAGATGTTTCTGTCCTGCCAGGGGAAGCATGGGTGCATCCTTTTTTGCTGGTTATTCCCAGCACTGGGATTTTCAATAAATTACTTTTGTATCTATACAAACATTACTAATTAGCTACTTTTAAAAACATAAAACAACAATTTTAGAGAAAAACTCAATGACCACTGATTTCTTTAATTTCACATGCATTTCTTCATTATTATTAACCTGAAAAAATCTGTAAAATATTACTTCCCATGTCATGTAAAATTACATTTTAATCTGTACAATTACAATTAATTGTTATTAAATAAACATAATATCTATGTTATCTTAAATAAAGGTAAAACACCTGTAATTTTAAGGGTGTAACATTTATTTTACTGCAAATATTGGTATAATTGTTTTATGGAAAAAGAGGAAATATCTGTAAAAGAAATACAGTGCATTTCATGGTTATAAATTAGTTATTTTTTATAGTGTTGCACAGACACAGGAACGTGAGTGCAGGAAAACACCAGAGAAGAACACATTCTCTCTTTCTTTCTTTTTTTTCTTCTTACTCTCTCTCTCTCTCTCTTTCTCTCTTTTTCTCTCTCTCACATACATACACGCACACACAGGCATATTGAGACTTTCCCTGTCTCTCTCTCTTTCTCTCACCCTCCATATCTCTCTGTCACTCACTGCCTTTCACCCAGTCCACTGCTGTCATGTGGGGTCAGGCTGAGGGGGAAATGTAGAAACACGATTTTGAGAGAATCTGAAAAAAAGTAAGGGAGTGTTTGGGCAAACCAGAAAGAGAGAGACAAACAGAGAGAGAAAAAGAGAGAGCAGAGAAAGGGGAGCGAGTGAGATGTAGAATTATTTTGTCATCTCAATGACTGTGCTCAGGCTGTGCTTAATGCAATTTGCTGAAGCACTGCTCCATTGTGGAAGAGCTGCGAGCTGCACACTCTCCACACAGAGATGACTGGGACTGTATGTGTGTTACCGTCCAACTCCACACAGAGAACCCCCCTCTCTCTTCTCCGACATCAGCTTTTTCCCCAGTGGTGCCCCTTCCCAGGGCTGGAGGGGTGTCGGGGCCACTGTGGTGGTCTTATGGGATGTGGTACACCCTGGCAATTAGGCTGGAAGGCCGGGGGGCTTGGAGGCTGGCTGGCAGACTGGGGGTCTGGGAGACTCAAAGGCTGTGAGGCTGAAAGGCTGGGGTTCTGGAAGGCTGGGGGTCTGGGAGGCTGGGGGTCTATAAGGCTGGGAGGCTGAAAGGCTGGGGGTCTGGGAGGCTGAGGGTCTGGAAGGCTGAAAGGCTTGGAGGCTGGCAGACTGGAGGTCGGTAAGGCTTAGAGGCTGGCTGGAAGGCAAGGGGGCTGGAAGGCTAGGGGGCTGCCTGGAAGGCAAGGAGGCTGGAAGGCTAGGGGGCTGCCTGGAAGGTTGGGGGCTGGAAGCCTGGCTGGCTGGCTGGATGGTGTGAAGTCTCCCTCCATGAGCCTGACACAGCCTTGGCTCCTGCTGGAGACTGATAACAGCTGTCTGCTGGAGGTTTACATTTGCTTTATTGAGCGTTAGATTCCCTATTGTGTATTCAGTGTTGATGGCTTCGTCTCATGAGCTTCATGTGTTTGACTCTGAAAGTGTATTTCCTGCAGGGGGTGGGTATTGTGTTTACTGTACTCTGTAGATGAGAAGGAAAGTGAAATACCGTTTCTATTACCCTCTGTGTGAGTACAGTACATTACATCCATAACATGAACTTTCAGGTGTAATTTGTTTCATAAAATTGAATCTGGCATCTGACTTTCCAGCCAGCCTGAAAGGCAACGTGTGTTGACTTCTACCCCAGTCTGGAGGCGCAAGATAATCATATCGTGTCATAAATTCAGATCCTTCTTTTATCCCGTTAGCCTCTTTCAGCGACTCTCCTTCATCCTTTCATTTCCACCTGGTATCAGTTGTGTTTCTGTGTTTGTTTCATCTGCCATCTCATTTCTCCGTAACCTGACTTTACAGTTGGTCGCTGTGCATCAGATTTGACCATTTTCTACCTCGGAATTCATTTTCTTCTCCTTGATCCTATAAAATTGTAGAAACGATCAGATCATCATCTTTTTAGACTTTTTTTTTTTTTTTTACGCCTGTTTGACATTTAGGCTACTAGCGAGTAATCCACCCAAATCTCACCGAACCAACATGGATGATGATCTGCCCACTCTCCAGACATTAAAATCATAATTAAACACCAACTAACTGTCTACGTCAACATCACAAGAGCAAACTAATGAGTTCCCCTCCCTTCATGACCACACACACGCGTAGACTACATCGATCCTATCAACGTTATGCATAAGACTTCATTAGCTGACTCTTTATGCTATGCGGGTAATGTCGACCAGCTGCTTAAATGTGTGAGATAATTTCCTCCCGGGAGGACGGCCTCAGGTTGGTCCTGGTCCTGCGCCAGCCGTCCGTATGAGCGTTTGGAAGCGTTAGTGGGGCTTGACAACCAGTCTCATCAGAGACCTCGGTCTTTAACGCTGCCTGGCGCTTCGCTAACCTTCGTCCGTCACATGGGAACTTATTAGCTGCGCTGCATGACGTTAAAACCGTGTGATTATCAATCGGATGGTTACTCCCTGCAGACAGGGGTTGTGCAGTAGGCAGGCTATTTAGCCCAGTGTCAACTCAGCGTTGTTTTTCCACTTATTAAGATTTGTTGTGTGATAATTTCCTATTTTCAGTCTCCTTGTGATGCTTCACATAAACATCCAATCCATGGCCAAGGCTCCTGAACACGTCTTGTTGGAGCGCCGAGGGAATACATCTCAACTGTGTTTTTATGGCCATGACGGCTGGCATTGTTGATACTGAAGTAACTTAGGCTAAGCCTTTTATTTTAGATTCATCTATATTTCATGGTGAGGCGCTTTTGTGCTTTTAAGCTCTTTGAGATGGATGAGCTTTTACATTTAGAGAGCAGCGTTTTCTTTGAATATATTCTGATGAGCTTGTGAGAGTTTGTAGCAAGTGACGTAAACATTGCCCAATGACAAACATCATACAGCTAACGACATGCAAACCATTTTTGACACTTGCCTTTCTGGGTGTGTGAACGAAAAGAAAGAGAAAGAATGAATGAAACAGCGGTATTTCCGGAACACACGTTCTTCGCTGAGTGTAAACACACGGCAGCTATATTAATCTAACTTTGTGGCTTAGTTTCGTACCTCGTAATTCCTGCAGCTAATCTGTTATTAATTACTGTCACACAGATGCCAAGGCCTCTCAGGACTTCTATATGCACACACACACTCACACACACACACACACACACTTCAGTCCCCACAGTGCCAGAGGGCTGTGGCTTTCAAATTTAAAATCCTCTCATTACCTCGTTACCTCCGTGGGCTTACAAGCTGCAGACTCAGTCTGTGTCCGAGGTCAAAGGTCAATGGCTTATGGAAGCTGTCTCACAGTGAGGACACGCTAGCCCACTGCAATGCACTCCCAGTAACTGTCAGACCGTTGCAAGATTTTATGGATGATATGCCTCGATTGTGCCCCCATTACTTGAAGGAAAACAGATTTATTAAAGGCACTTAGTCTCTTCATGTGTGAGACGATCGTAAGCTAGGACGACGACCCTGCCAAATGCATCTATGTGTACCGGATCATCCTGCAGCACGGAGTGTTTACATACAACACTGGTCTTAAGAGCTAATCATCTGTCACGTCTTTGGATATGCAGAATATGAAGCTCCTATGACATGTTTTAACTGGAAAAAGAGTTCCGCCTAATCTGCCGGTTCGTTTTCTATATCTGGCGTGTTAAAAATGGAAATCATCAAACTGACTTGTTCACAGAAAAATCTCAAGGCCTCTGAGGGTAACAGCGTGCGCTACAGCGAGCGCTACAGCGTGCGCTACAGCGTGCGCTACAGCGTGCGCTACAGCGAGCAGCGGCAGCCTGGTGAGAGTGTAAACATGCCTCGTCACGCACCGTTAGCTTCAGTTTGTCGCACAACTGAAGATGCTGTTTGGAAACAGAGTGCAGATCACACCCCTGTCACTGAAGCACAGAGAGAGGAAGGAAGCCCTCTGGCATCTGGAAGCAAGATCCAATAAAACATGCTGGGAATTTCTACGTTTCCGAAGGTGCGTTTTGGTAAGGCTAGCAGTTCAAATAAAACTGGTGGCGAGCTTGAAGGTTTAACGGTTAAACTTTTCAAGCTCGATGATTGACCAGTTTACTCCACTGTTTTGTACGACCTCCGTGCACGTTACGTCCAATCTATAACACACTCTGCATCTCTGCAAAGGGTGTCCAGCATTCACTGCTCGGTTCCAGAGTGCGGTACATCCTTGACATTCCCCAGTTCTACAGTGGCCTGGCTGGAGTGTTTACACAGCACGATGCCGTCATATGGCCATGGCATAACTCGCTCTCCTCTCCACGGGACAGGCTCTTGAGGCTAAGCAGTCTACACACACGAGAGAGAGAGAGAGACACAGAGAGAGAGAGAGACACAGAGAGAGAGAGACAGAGAGAGAGAGAGAGAGAGAGAGAGAGAGAGAGAGAGAGAGAGAGAGAGAGAGAGAGAGAGAGAGAGAGAGACAGAGAGAGAGAGAGACAGAGAGAGACAGAGAGAGACAGAAAGAGAGAGAGAGAGAGAGAGAGAGAGAGAGGACACACATGAACACACTGTACAGATTAGGCTAATTTATCTAATGCCTTGAACTGATGATGGAGCTCTGATAAACAAGATTAATATGATCCCATTAATCCTTTACTCTGATCCCACTGTAACAATTGTGTTATCAGTTTAATTATTCATTATTCATTCATGTGCCCATCTATTTATCTTACTGGGCATCCATTTACTATTTTTTGATCACTTCAAGGAGGACTAATGAATAATTCCTGTATCGGCTCTCTAGCCTTAATCTGATCTATCACTAATCCAACCCACCCTTCATACACACACACACACACACAAACACACACACAGAAACACCAAACATTTCTGACCTTGGTCCAGCTGCTAAGCCGAATCTGTCCCTCTAAAAGAGAACATCCAGCCTGTTGGCAGACATAACTGTCATTCCCTGTTTGAAGCCAAGGGGCCAGATCCCCCTCTCCCTCCACAAACTGCAAATACACTTGATATGAGTTGTTTTTAATTGCTCTGGAGAGACTCTGCGATGGCAGCCTTTGAAGTTCAGAGAAGGGGGAGAGACAAACCTGGAGGGGGTGGAAGATGTGAAGTGTATCCTGCATGACTGTCACAGCGCACTGGGAGATAAGCATCGCTTTTGGCACCAAAACAAATGAACAACTACCCTACAAGACGAAGGCAGTCCCACAAGCTCAGTCCGCTGTGCTTCTCCCATCACGCCAGGCTGGGAGGTGCCCATCTCTTTCAAGCTTTTAGTTTTTCCTGCTTTCAGAGAAGCACCCTGGTCTGGTGTTTATTTTACCCCCCAAATCGTGAGTGCGACTGGGGAGCATGTGATTGGCGTCACCCATGACTCTTTCCTCCCTCCTCTGGTCTGTTTAGACCTGCAGGATGCTGATTGGGTTCAAGGGCTGCCCTGCGTCTGATGCCAGTCGATGATTGCTTTTATCCCCCAGAAACGTTGAGAGAGATAATGGACACAGGTAGACACACTCAACAGTGCACAAGGATGCACAAACACACACACAAACAGACACACAAATGTGAGCACTTCAGACACACACACACACACACACTTATACAACACACACACAAACACTTGCGCACTTCAGACACACACACATACAACGCACACACAAACAAGCGCACAGACTATTATGTGCAGATTGTGTTTGTGTTGTCTGTTTCAAGGCTTGGTAAAACATGGTGGAAGCGATGAAGGTGGAAGGCCCTTTAACTCTTGGGCTCTGCCATCTCGCTATGCTGTCTTATCTCCAACCTACAGAATGTTAATCAGACTGCCTGGCCTTGCTATCTCTCCAGAGGATCAATAGGCCTGTTAAACCCTCACCAACACAGGAGGCTTTAATTAGCTAGCACTGTGAAACTTCAGTTGATGAATGCTCAACCAGCCAATGGATTTGTTCCAAAAAATAAATGCGCCTGTACGGTTGGAAAAGCATGTTTGTGGTTCTACAAGGAGTCAGATGGCTGAGCGGTTAGGGAATCGGGCTATTAATCAGAAGGTCACTGGTTCGTGCCCGGCTGTGCAAAAGGACGTTGTGTCCTTGGGAAAGGCACTTCACCCTACTTGCCTCGGGGGGGAATGTCCCTGTACTTACTGTAAGTCGCTCTGGATAAATGACCAAATGTAAATGTGAATGGAACTAGCGTCTTTTCCAACATCTAACGGTTATGTTTCAGCCTTGTGGTTTCTTGAAGGGATGATGTGTAAGCACCCTTAGCTCCAATGCAAGCCTATATCTTGAAGTTGTAATTATCAACAACTAAGCAAGCTCCTGACGAAAGGTTAATGTACTACAGGTAAATGAGTCAACTGTACCGAATGTAAATTAGTCTTCTTCACAGGAACTTTACAGACTGTGCAGCTTTCCCAAGCTGGATCAAAAAAGCCCTGAGAATTTAGACGCTTTTGTACAAGAAGAAATTAAAAGTGTAAAAAAAAATATATAAAAGTGTTAGTGTAACATCAAAGAAGGTATAATAACTGTTGCATCAAGCAAGTCCAGCGGTTCATTTTCTGTGAGTGTGTCTGTGGTGCTCGGCGCACTCTCGTTTCCCGACGTAACTCTCACTATCCTGAGGTGGCCGTGCGTAACGACAGAAGAAGAGGCATGCGCACAGTGCAACTGACAGACAGATTTTCCCGCCTTTCTACGGGGCTCACAGCTGTTTGAGCTCCTTTCAAAGCCGCCGCATTTTCCGTTTTCAGTGCTGCGGCCTGTCGCGCTATATTAGTGTGTGGCTGACAGGATGTCTCGGGTGTTGTGCAGGGCACAGATGGAGAGAGACTGAGGATGGACATGACTGGAATTTGGGAACATCTGTGGTGACAGTCATATATTCCTGAAGGAGGCCTTTTACTCTACATGAGCGTGCCATCACTTTCATCTAGAGCTGAGCTGTCTGTCTGTCTGTCTTTCTCCCTCTCTCGCTCTGTCTCTATCTCTCTTCATTCCCTTATAGCCACAACTAGCTCTAACAATTCATACCGCTACTTTCTCTCTTCATTACCCAATCTCTTTATTTTTATGAGTCCATCTCATCCATCTTCCTTCCCTGTCACTCTTTACGTCTTGCAGTGTGTGACACTTATTTGGTATCCATCTAACCCTTACGTTTTTCCTTTGTCTCTCTATCCCTCCTTCGCCTTTTTTGTTATCACTATAGTGATCAGGGAGGGAGCCAGAGAAAGGGGGGAGAGAGGCAGAGATCTAATTAAATTCCGATCCCTCCTGTGAGATTGAGAAGCAGGTCTGGAGCATGGATCAGCGGTCCTTAGCCAATCACATTAATAGTGTTCAGTCTGGGGAGTGGAGGAGCACCACGTGATCGCTGATGTGTATTTCTCACCATAACGGCCCTCGCTGTCCCAGTCAGAAGTGACAAATGCTGCCACACATTCTGAAACCCCAGCAACAGCTCAATCAACCCAGCGTCAATGACTTCCTTGATGTGCTGCGCAAGGAAATATGTGAAGCCATTTTTTACCAGATATTTTATGCATTCAACTATGCGTTGTATATTTGAGACGCGTTTAAAGATGATGTGTGCAGATGTGTGCAGGTGGGACTACACACAGATTTGGTACGTGTGTGTATGTGTGTCCATGCTCACTGTATCATCACGTCCAGGGCCTTGTCAGAAAGCAGCGGGCTGTTCTTGTGTTCTCCTCATGCCCGAGTCTCTAGATGGACTCTCTGTCTTCTGCTCTATTGACAGGCTGGGACCCAGACGTTACTCTGCCCTCCCTCCTCCTTTATGAATAATTAAACCCTCCTTAGGCTCTCTCCTCTCGTTCTCTCTTTCCATCATTCATTCCCCCATCTACCATTCTCTGTCTTTCTCCTCTCTCTCTCTCTCTCTCTCTCTCTCTCTCTCTCTCTCTCTCTCTCTCTCTCTCCCTCTCCCTCTCCCTCTCAGGGAGATCACACACCTTTATCTTCTCCCCCCTCTCCCTCGCTTTCCCTCCCTTTCCCTCCCTCCCTCCCTCCCTCCCTCCCTCCCTCCCTCCCTCCCTCCCTCCCTCCCTCCCTCCCTCCCTCCCTCCCTCCCTCCCTCCCTCCCTCCCTCCCTCCCTCCCTCTGTCCTCCACCATGGAAAGGAGGGATGATGCTGCTGTGCCCTGCCCCACCACGCACAAGGGTTGTTTCTTATTTAATCGGTTACGCTTTATTGAATTTAATTATTTCTAAATGATTAACTTGGGGTTGGAGGAGGGACCGGGGGCCAAACAGCCCTTTGTTGTAAGTTGTGAATGGGGGCAGAGAGAAGATGGAGGGGCTGCGTTTCATTGTTGGGGAGGCAGTGTGAGTAAATAGCTGGGTATGCACAATCATCACTCTTGAATTCCATTACCGGCTTGTTCTGCAGATGCATACACAAATAATGTGAGTTTGTGTATTTTGTGTGTGTTTAGCACCTGCTTTTGTCTGCCTGTGTATCCAGGGTTTTTCTGTTTGTGTTTGCAGGTGTCTGGTGAGTTTTCATGTTGTGTGATGGGTGAAAAGGAACATAAAGAGGTCATGTTCGCTTTTCCTGTGCCACTGTAAAAGGTGTTTATTACATTCTGGAGAGATTCTAGGTCTTGAAAGGTAAATAATAACAATGTCTGACATAGCAGCAGGCTCATTCACAAGGCTACCAGGTTAGCAAACACACACTTTTCTGCTCTCCAAATCCCTTTGTAAATATACTCACATTGGAGGTTGGAAGATTCACAATGTACCTTGTTTTACCAGATATGTGTAACACATGCACACACACACATGCGCGCACAATCACACACATTGGAGTGTTGAGCAGGGGGGTATTCCAGAAAGCAGGTTATGCATTATAAACAGGTAAGTTAACCCACCAGCTGATTCAGAATGTTGCAGCAACCTACTGGCAATCTTGCTACAAGGCTGGGTCAACTGGGGAGATAACTTACCTGGGTCACAAAACCTGCTTTCTGGAATACCCCCCAGGAGTAGCACACAAATGTGTACTTGGGTACTTTATGTAAAACAAGCAAACTGTCAATACTGCCATGTTTTCCACTCTCGGTACATGTAGCGCTGCACTTCACCATTAGCTTGGCAGCTGGTTAAGGCTGTTCAAACATAATTAAGTCAAAAGAGTAGTTGATTGGTAGAAAAAAAAAATGTTTATGACATTTTCAAACGTGAACTAATTAAGCCTCCTCTAATTAACATGAAAGGCTCTCTTTGATGAGTGTGTCGTGCGTCTCAACTGATTTCTAAAATTCCTGACACAGATGTGTGCACACATAAACACACATATCAGCTGTTCAGGTTGATAAGAGTTGAATGACCAAAGGACAACGTGCCACAAGAAGAGATTATGCCTTGATGGGATGAAAGTGAATGTGTGTGTGTGTGTTTGCACGGTCTGTATGTGTGTGCTCTGATGCAGGTGTGTACAGTTTGTGTGTGTGTGTGTGTGTGTGGTGCCTCGTCCAGGGGCAGAGCACGGAGGAGATAACAAAGGCAGTGAAGCAGTGAGAGATGGGAGGAGAGGTCGAGGGTTGGAGAGAGGTCAGACTCACCCTCAGGGGATGGGGTCATGGGGTCACGGCGGGGGGAACATCACTCTGACATGTATCTGGGAGTGTGTGAGCGATCAGAGAGGCCACCTCGCTCCGCGTCCCTGAGATGGAGGGACACTCGACGACGTGGACGATGGAACTGACACGGAAAGCCCATTAAGGTATGGACGTACAGAGAGAGAGAGACACACAGAGAGAGAGACACACAGAGAGAGAGAGACACAGAGACAGTGAGACAGAGAGAGTGAGACAGAGAGAGAGACAGAGAGAGAGAGACAGAGAGAGAGACAGAGAGAAAGAAAGAGAGGATGAATGAGATAGAGAAATAGAAAAGAGACATAAAGAGATAGGCATACCAAGAGAAATGAGGAGAGAGAGAGAGATTGGCAGTGAGTACAGCATGACATCGGGAGGTCTTCTGTTGCATAAACATGCAAAACCCTCTCTTTAGAGGACGTCACATTGGGGCTTGATAAGGCATGACTGGATGGAAAATAAATAGATTTGTAATGGTGTGACTCATCATGGGCTGTCTATCCCTCGTGTCATGGGGAAGGAGGCGGGGGTCCAGTTGAGACAAAGTGTGCCTCTTCAACACCCCGTAATACGCCAGTCGTTGCCTGATTGGGATAATTCACCTGAGTGTGGAGAGTGGGTCGTACTTGTAGCCTCTCTCAGAAGCAGCACTGCCTTGTTCGGCTGTCTGTGTTTGTGTTTCTGACTTGTGATTGTTTCGGTAAATGGACAGACTTTGTTTGGATTCACACGGCGAAATGCAGCGGTGTTTAAAAAAACGTTTCACACAGTGGCGAGTCTCACCGAGGGACAATGTGGCTGAAAAGCCTTGTTCTACCTGTCTGCTGTGATTCGGATGGACTGTATCCACACAGAGACATCAGACTGCCGCAGTTCACGTAGTGTTCCCCTGAAACCTCCTCTGTTTGTCTGTTATTTACCTGATTTCCCTATACCTGTGTGGGGACAGGTATAGGGAGAGATATTAGATGGGAAGAGCCAGGATTCTGTCATCGGTTTCTATGGCCTCAGCAATGAGTTGATTCTCTTAAAATGATAAATCCATTTCCTTTGATTATGGGCAGAGCTAAAATCTCAACGATAATTTGTATCGCATTGTGCAGTCCTCATTTGCGTATTTTTCCTCTTTCTCACTCACTTTCTGTCTCTCTCTTCCACTGCATATCCCACTCAGTTTCTTGGTGTGAGCTCACCTTCACTTTACTGTGTAAGGTTGACAAGCGTCTGTCTCCCCTTAATCAGAGTTGATCCCTGTCTGAGTCAGAGGCCCTACCCCTGCCTCTGCCCCCCCGCCAGGCCCACCCTGCCCCCCCGCCAGGCCGACCCTGCCCCCCCGCCAGGCCGACCCTGCCCCCCCGCCAGGCCCACCCTGCCCCCCCCGCCAGGCCCACCCTGGGGGGTCTGGGCTGCTTAGAGAGAGGCTTCAACTCGGAGCAGCAGACTGATGCACTGGAAGATCATATTTCACCTGGAATGACACAGGAGGGACTCTGCTAAATGTCAGCCGTTCAGCTAGTTGGTTTAATGTGACGCCGCCATTACATTAAACCTTTCTTAACGACTTTGGGTGGGATGAAAAAGCAGTGTCATTGTGCCATGACTCATTCTTCTGGGGGACAAGGATACACAGTCTTGTGGATCTTTGCACCACATTTACTCTGTGATTTGCTCTGCTCCTTGGCCAGTGAATCTTTCAACTTTAGTTTTTCCAATCAGTTTAGGAAATTCTATTTGAAGTCCCATCACTGAATGTTTTAATATGTAGATGATTACGTGATCTACTTGATATTAGATTTTACATCTGATCTATAGTGTAGGGATGCCTGGTCCATCTCAACTGCACGATGATGTTCGTCTGTCTAACCATAATCTATTGACTGAACATTTTGATTTAAAATGTAATTCCCTCCAAAGGCATGATTCAGGTTCAAGTCATTAATGGTCATGAAGGTACTAGATATCGACTGCATCATAGCTAACGCACACACACACACACGCACACAGGCACACACACGCACACATGCACACACACACACACAGGCTGACTTGAATGTGAATGTGCAGTAATTATTTATCGGCTTGTAAATATGTGGTTAAACAACTTCATAATAAGTGGTTTACCTCATTATGCCAGTGCCATACAATGGAATAGCAAGCCATTAAAAAGCTATAAACAGGAAAATTTACTATTAATTGTCTCTGTATACTTCAGTGATTTTTTCCATTTCAGTTCTGCATGAAGACATGACATTCAGAAGCTAATGGCCTTAATTTTCACGGAGCAGTTTTTACAGTTAGAATCTAAACATGTATTTTTCTGTTTAGTTTTGTTTTTCACCCAAAAAGGCAGCAATAAGAGATGTAGCCTTGCTAGCTGGCCTTTCACCAGGGGCCACAGAGCTAAGCTAAGGGGGCAGCTAGCTGGGGCTCGGCCAGTCGTAGCGTGGGGACCATTAGGACGCTGCATGTTGTGCTACCAGGAACCCGGTGGGCCTCCACACTGACAGGCCCGTTTGTAAGGGTCTCTGTTTTCTCATTATCACTGGCGAGCTGGAAGTCTGACGGGGGCTGAAGATGCTCCCTCAGGTGAGCTCTTATGCAGCTGCTTCCTCTCCTCTTCTCTTCTCTTCTCCTCTCCTCTCCTCTCCTCTCCTCTCCTCTCCTCTCCTCTCCTCTCCTCTCCTCTCCTCTCCTCTCCTCTCCTCTCCTCTCCTCTCCTCTCCTCTCCTCTACTCTCTTTCCCTCCCTCCCTCCCTCCCTCCCTCCCTCCCTCCCTCCCTCCCTCCCTCCCTCCCTCCCTCCCTCCCTCCCTCCCTACCTCCCTCTCTCTCCTCCCCTCCTCTCCTCCCCCCCTGTAGCATGCCAATCCTTCATCAGAGACCAGAGGAGCTGTCCAAATGTTTATACAGAGGGGTGGAAAGCGAAAAGCAACTTTGCCGGCAGAATACCAGGACCCTATTAATCTGATGAGACCCCCTGGGCATAGACACACACGCCCCTGTGTGGCTGCAACCTTTGTGTGTGTGTGTGCACGTGTGTGTGTGTGTGTGTGAGAGAGAGATAGTTGGGAGTAGGACTACTGCTCCTGAGAAACAGGGCTGTATCTGTGTGTGGGTGTAACTCCAGTATTGAAAAGGGGGAATAATCGCACTTTTGAGTGTCTGTCTCTATGGAAATCCACCCGCTGGAAGGCCAGGTTCTAAAAGCTGTCTGTTCTGTGTCCGTGGAAGTAGGGCTGTAATAACAGAGAATCCATTGAGCTAAAAGTGACCGCAATTGTCCTGTGTGTATCAGCCTGTACTTCGTTAGAAACAAGGAGCCAATTGACAAGCACTTAATGCAGTCTTCAGATGAATTTTGTTCTTCAGAGTGCATGTCATTCTGCTGGTGTCCAGTCCATGTCCACAAACAATCCCACCATCCATGACTTCTTTTTACGTGCATTTGCCGCCTGTCCATATGTGAAATGGATGTACAGCATGCAGTATGTAAGCCCCAGTGCCCCAGGAAGTTTCTTATACTACCCAGCGTAGCAACGGCAGTGAGTCTGGGCAGCTTGGCCGCAGCAGGTTGTTGCGCGAGAGCCGTAATGAAGAGCAGTATGTCACTGGACATATGGCCCATGTCGTGGAGTTAGGACTGCATGGCTGTGCCAAGGAAGGTTGTCAAACTGGCAACTGTGGCTGTGTGGGTGGGTGTGAAGGTGTGTATGTGTGTGTATGTGAGTGTAGGATGGGTGGTTGTGTTTGTGTGTGTGTGGGAGGGGGTGTTTGTGTATATATATGTGTGTGTGTGACTCTGGCCAGCGTTTGCCAGCAAAGCTGGCTGGAGATACCAGCCAGACGGCTTGATGTTCCATGCGGGTCAGTGGTTTAGACGGGGGATGGAGAGATCCCTCTAGGTGGACAGACTGTAGGCCATGTGGCCTGGACAAACATGCCCGTGAAGGGCATGACAGTGTCCAGATAGGTCAGAGGTCATTAGCACATGGAAGGAGGCCATTAGAGGATCAGAGGTGAGACTCCATCCAAGAATGTGTGTGTTTTTGTGTGTGTGTATTTGTGTGTGCGACCGTTTGAGTGTTAATATGCCAAAGCTGGTCGAAGAGAGGCGCAATTTCTGCCTTTTCTAACATGTCGCATGGGCTGCTGTATTGGAATGCCACTCCTGGGCTCCAACTGAGTCTTAATACCTGACAGAGTCCTTTGCTATCTTTAATGCCTGTTAATACGTGTTTCATTCGCATTTCAGTATAATCCAAATCCAAAAAGAGTCTCTATCACTTGAGGCAGTGTTGCCAGTGTTAAAAAGCTGTCTGTTTGTATGTATAAGTGGTTCAAATGATGCTTTACTCATTGTGCTATAATCCCAACATTGCCTTGGTGCATCAAGGACTTGACAAATAGGCTGTAATACCCCTAAAGACATTATAGTAATTACCTCATTTATTTCACACCACTACAATCAGCTAGCCCTCAGGCTGGAAGATGTCTCTCTCTCCATGTCCCCCCACTATTCAATCTCTCTCTCCACTACCTCTCCCTTTCTCTCTCTCTCTCTCTCTCTCTCTCTCTCTCTCTCTCTCTCTCTCTCTCTCTCTCCCTTTGCCGGCGAGGGATGTAGAAAGAGGGAAGGAGAGAGAGGGGAGGAGAGAGAGAGAGAGAGAAGCATGTTAACAGATGATCTAGCTGTACATGGAGAGCTTCTCCACAATAAACCCCCAGTGAGATGAATTGTAGCTGTAAACAGGAACATGCATCTCTGAAATGCATCTGCATGGATTTGTATCGACGGCGAAACCCAGGTCCCACGGTGTCCATCCTTGGCAGGGGGCGTGGCCTCCCCCTGCGAGGAGAGGCCTCCGTTCTGCAGTCGGGAGGGCCAAACTCCAGACCCGCCATCTGCTGAGGCCTCACGGGGCTTGTGTCTGCGACCTGGCTGTCCTCACCTGGTTGTTTCTTCAAAAACGCTGTGTCACTTTCAGGGTGGGAGGGGAGGGAGGGGGGAGGATGTTTCTTCATGGTTGCAGACTCATAAATATTCAACAGGAGCTCCTTTGCCGTGGCAATCAGTCCTCGGTAATGGCCGAGGCACCGGGGCAAACCATTATGTGTGTGTGTCTTTGTGCCTACGTATGGGTGGAGTAAGTTATTCTTTGCTGGTGATTCCACCGCTGTGACATCAGGGATGTGGACACGGCTGTGGTGTAGCGTGGTCACCCCCCCCCCCCCCCTCCCCCAGGAAGTTCATAGAAACAAAGTAAGTCAGTCAAACATGATCCTTGTGAAATAAGGCATGTCATTTATTCATAGTGTTTCTTAAGCGTTGGTTGGGGTGATGTAGAACTTCACACGCTCAGAGGGAGGTCTATAGTGTGGACATGATGTCAGACATTTGCATCATAGCCAAATACCCGTCCATTATACCTTCAGCCAAGTAAGACCACTTCTATTTTTCCTGGTTTCGAGCTGCACTGGTATGGAATAGCAATTACACAATACACTCCCAAAAAAATAAAAACCCCTTTAATAAGGTTTCCATACACAATCAAAGCCTACTTTTACAGAACCCATTGATTCTAACCCAGTTGAAAGTATTCCAAAATGAGCTAATTGCATCAGGTTGACTGTGTGGCTGCTACTCCAGCAGGGGTCTACTCTGTTAGGACTGGAAGTGCAGGTGCAGGGGCTCTGACTTTGCATGCCAGACTGCCTTTCCAGTCGCACACTGCTTATCATTTCCAGGAAGCTAGGTACAAAGAGCTGGCTGCATTGAGGAGGAGCTAATATCACATACCCATAGAGAGAGAGATCCAGGCTGGATCCACCAAGCTCCCCCACCATGAGCTTCAGGGCCCAGGGGCCCTTTGGGGTATTGATCTGGCCTTGCATAGATACCAACTTACATTTACATTTAGCAGACGCTCTTATCCAGAGCGACTTACAGTAAGTACAAGGACATTCCCAACGAGGCAAGTGGGGCAAAGTGCCTTGCCCAAGGACACAACGTCATTTGGATTGGCGGGGAATCAATCCGGCAACCTTCTGATTACTAGTCCTACTCCCTCACCGCTCAGCCATCTGAGTCCCAACACTTGCACTTTCACATCCCTGGTTAATGAGAACAGAGAGTTGACAGACCTGCAACAAGTGTGTCCATCGTGACATGTTGCTCATGGTATGTTCCAACGCGTTTGTAATGAAATCTCTGGAGCTAACTGGGGCGATATCATAAATGATGGAGTGCCATGCTTCTCTGGTACTGTGTTAATGTTTCATGCTGCATTGCATGTGCTTGACATTTGAATAGAATGCTGCGAGCAGTTACTGAACACAACAGAAGAATTTGTCAAAGTGCAGTTTTACCTGAGACGTATCGTTTGGTGTTACAAGCACAAGGGGAATTGTGAGGTGGGTGTTATGGTGTGTGTGTGCTTGAGTACTGAGTGCTACAACACTGACGTCAATGACTTTGTGGTGTTGTAGAAGCTCTCATTTGATAAACGTGTGACAGAGCGTTCTTTTGAATCAAAGATCCAATTTAATCATTATCATCAATCAGACTCCCAGGACATACTTTTCAAAATCACCAACCCTCAAGTGCCCATATCTTTTCTTAGAAAAGACAGGGGATGCTGTCTGTCTCAATCGTTCTCTCTCTCTTTCTCTCTCTCTTTTTCTTTCTTCAGACTCCCTTTCCAGGGAGATAAAAGCAAAGAAAACAATGAGAAATAATCTGGTATCCTTGCACGAGCGCCAGCCAGCAGTAATTAGCTGGTCTGTCAGAAAGACGCAGCTAGATGAACGAGGGCCGCCTCAAGATGAGATGGAAGTGTAGCCAAGGAGAAAGTTCGATGAAGTGACTGTCTCAACCAATCAGCCGGCTCGGCTTGGGTGACATGGGAGCGCGGCATCTCGTCCTGAGACGACCGCGGCCGCGGGTGAAGACAGACTCATCGAGGTTGTTCGTTTTTTAAAAAGATATGCCACACATATTGAAGTTAGAGTGTATTATTTTTTAAGGCTTGTTGCTAATTTGAGTCATGTGTTATTTGGCTCAGGGAATGTTTTGCTTTTTCAATAGAAAATGTTGTTGGTGATGAGCAGTGTTGTATGCCTTTGAATGCCTTTTCAAAAAGGTTCTTCATTCATGGCACTGTTTATAACCATCTCCTGCTTTCAGGTATTGATTTATCTCATGTTTGCAGAGTAGCTCAAACTACATACTTGAACTCAGAGATGTCAAACCACATGCATTTGAAAAAGAGAGAAAAATTGGTTACAGGCAATTCTTCTCCACCCTTCATGACATGTTCTCAATAGTCTCTTCAAGCTTCAGGCCTCACGCGAAAACATCATTTTGAGGGGGTGTTTGATTCTGTCAGAAAAGGATCACAGTCTGAAAGGATGCCAAGAATACCAAGCTTCCAGAAATGTCCATCTAACATATCAGCAGTGCTGCTAAGTGTTTCAGAGGAACGGAACGGTCTCACTGCCAGCTGCATGGGAGCTTCTGAAACAAATCCTCCAAAGAATTTGCTAATCATTTGTGGATGCAACAGGTTTTTTTCTTTCCTGAGATTATTCAAATGAGGCAAACTCATATCCCTAATGCTGTTTAAAGTATAACAAGGAAATAATTAGGCTAATTGAATTACAAATTCATATTGTAAGATATGAGAAAAGCTTAGAGATCGGTAGTTCTCACCTGGTATGTTTCGTATAAACAATTCAAAGAGCCTCAAGTCATTTTCATAATATGTGCACGGAAAAAAGCACCAACATCAAAGGTGTAAAGAAACATAAATATTTTTATCAAGTGATTTGGCATTTATTCATTTAGCAGATGCTTTTATCCAAAGCGACTTCCAAGAGAGAGCTTTACAAAAAAAAACATTTAAAACACGAATCTTTGCATAGGTTTGTCAACGGCCAGCAAGATCACATGACCTGTAAGAACCCAACACAACCAGGTAAACATATCCTCAGCTTTGATTTGATCCTGTTTCCAAATGTCATATTGCGAAAAATGTTTATGACAGCAATGCACAAACACAGCTTGCTACACAGCAGGCACCTCAGTCAGTGGACAGCCGACAAAGTCCCCACCAGCCTTGGGGAAATCTCAGTCGAGTCCCTGGCTGAATTCTGGGCCCAGAAAAGCAGACTGTCCTTTAATTAAACAACCTGTCGAATCAATTTGTTCCATAGAGAGAGAAAGGGATTGGGGGATTGGCCGTTATGACAGAAAGACTACAAACACCATGCATTCTGGAACAGTACTGTAGAATCATGGTTGCCAAAGCAACATCATTGTACATTAAATTGCATGGAGGTACTTTCAAGCCTTTGGGTTTTCATCATGAATAATTTATGACCAGCATGGTTAATCAAAGTAGCATTTGTAGTCTACCTGTCAATATGTGTGATTCTGTGTGATTGGACTAGGCAAATAGAGATAGTGGTCATTCAGTGTCCATTATCTGTACCAAAAGTAAAGATGTTGCTATGCACAAATCATTGAAGTCCTAGGGCTGCCCAAAGGTAGTCTCTCTTTTCCTCCTAGCTCTCTCTCTCTCTCTCTCTCTCTCTCTCTCTCTCTCTCTCTCTCTCTCTCTCTCTCTCTCTCTCTCCCCCTCTCCCTCTCCCTCTCTCTCTCTCTCTCTCAGGCCGTCTCTCTCTCTCTCTCTCTCTCTCTCTCTCTCTCTCTCTCTCTCTGTCTCTCTCTCTCTCTCTCTCTCAGGCCGTCTCTCTTTCTCTCTCTCTCTCTCTCTCTCTCTCTCTCCCTCTCCCTCTCTCTCTCTCTCAGGCCGTCTCTCTTTCTCTCTCTCTCTCTCTCTCTCTCTCTCTCTCCCCTCTCCCTCTCTCTCTCTCTCTCTCTCTCTCTCTCTCTCTCTCTCTCTCTCTCTCTCTCTCCCTCTCTCTGTTAATGTGCTACAAGCTTCCCTCCTGTCAGGTACCTAAAGTTGTTTATCAGATTGGCACCAACACAACTGCTGAAAAGGTCACATTCAGGGTTGGCCTAGGCCAGGGTACACCTGCCAGCATAGCCTCACATATCCTCTCATGTCTCTCCTCTTCTTCTCTCCACTCCTGCTCTCGCTTGCTCTCTCATTCTTTCTGTCTTTTTGACCCCTTTACGGTCCCTTCAACTCTTTAAACATACGTTATGTGTGACCCACTAAAGGTTGAGACAATGTTTTAATTTCTTCTTTTTTCCCGCTGACTAAGCTAAGTGAATGCTGAAGGTGATTGCGGGCTGATGCCCCCCCCCCATCCTCTCCCCCCCTCCTCTCTCTCTCTCCCCCCCTCTTCTCCCCCCCAAGGGAACAATGGTGCGTGTCAGTACTGAGACAAGCTCACTGAATGGAATGGAGCTGTTCTCAAATCTGCATCGTGTGCATTGTGTGTGTGTGTGGGGCCGGGGTGATGTCGAGGTCAGGCTGTGGCCTGGCTCATGTGATGCGGGGTCAGGCATAAGATACAGCTGTGCTTTAATACCGCATCAAAGTGCGTTTCTCCTGGCGATAGTAGGGTTAAAGGTCATCCATGGTTCTGATCAGCTTGATTGACCTTTTTGGCACCATAGAGACTGACCGGTCGTTGTGTTCTCTTTGTGTGCACCGTGTTCACCTTGTTTTTCTGTGCCGTGGAAGTTGATGTCCAGGGCAAACCTTATTTATACATGGAACATTTTTGCTTTTCTCGTTTTCGAAGATATTATCGAAATACCTCACATTTTGCTGAACTGTAGCTAAGGACTCCTCTCGGAACATAGGCCATTGATGAATTGTTTCCACCCTCGTCTGTCCTGAGCCATCCTCTCCAGCTGTTTCCACGTCAGCCTTGATCGACTTTCCTAACCATGAATCATTCTAGCCGGATGCATAGGCAATGATTGGGCCTGGACAGAACGATGTTTACCAGCATGTCCTCTTCTTTTCAAGTCATGCATATTGCAGTTGAAGAAAGTGCACCACTATACACATCCTATTTTCACCAAGATGATTACTTTCCATATCATGTAAAGTGGGACATAAATATTCCATAATGTCCATGGACCCCATGTTTTACACGGCTATTTGGAAACACAACATCGTCTCAGCACTTCGTCTCTGCCTGATTGCTGTCCTTGTGTGATAAGATTGATTTAAACATATCCTTGAAGCTGGTGACTTGCAATAAGTAGCCTATATTGCCATCTAAACATTGTGTAATAGTTGATGTTACCGCGTGATTGAAATGCCTGCAGTCAAGATCGCTGTTATTTGACTGCTGACAGCTTCTCACATATTCATGATTGTTATTCCAACGAGAGGTACCGCAGCCTCACCGCCCCTGTCCTCTCCCATTTCCATCCGTACATTATCAGACACACACTCAGTCGCAGACAAAATATAGTACGGAGGTGCATAAATGTCTTGAGTTCTACTCGATTATCAACAGACTGTCAAATGCATCAGACAAGCAAACATACGCGTTTGCGTGAAGCTCTGTAAAGAAAGAAAAGCCGCACAAACAACTCAGTCTTTACCTCGTTTCATTTTGATAGTAGGGAAGCCTCATTTGGGGGACAATTTCTGTCAGAATTCATAGGGGAAGCATTGAGCGGCTAAGCGTCACCACAACTATCAATCATTCGTCGCTACAGACCGGGAGTTGTTTAGCCTGACATACTCATGATTCTATTCAGAATATGATTCTGAAACCGCTCCGTTGGGCTGTGAGTATGGGGCGTGATTCAACCGAACCCGGAAAAAAAGGCCTCTTTGCTAAATTGGATAGACCTACAACCATTCAGAGCAACGTAATATGTTGTTTGTTTACATTTACATTTATTCATTTAGTAGACGCTTTTATCCAAAGCGACTTCCAAGAGAGAGCTTTACAAAGTGCATAGGTCACTGATAATAACAAGATAGCCCCAAAAACATTGCGAGTAGCCAAAACACGAATGACATACAGTGAACAACCTAAATAAGTGCCAAAGGGAAGAACCACAAGAGCATGTAGTTAAACAAGTTACAATTAAACAACATGAACCGCTATAAGTGCAAGTGTACCTGTAGTAAAAAAAAAAAAGCAAGAATAATAAATACAATATATCACAGCGAGTACAAAAAAGTAAATCAGTTACCACTAACCACAAGATCAAGTCTCTAAGCAAGAGTCATCGTGATCCTTGAGGGAACTAACATCGGGTCAAGCAAACCATTCTGTACCATTGTACTCCCGGAACAAGTGCGTCTTGAGCCTTTTCTTGAAGGTGGAGAGACAGTCAGTGTCTCTGATGGAGGTGGGGAGTTGATTCCACCACTGGGGGGCCAGACAGGAGAAAAGCTTGTGTTGGGACCGGGTCTTGAGCGGTAAACCCCCAGGCGGTTGTCTGAAGAAGACCGTGGGTGGCGGGTGGGGGTGTAAGGCTGCAGGAGACTTGATGTAGTCGGGTGCAGTCCCGTTCACTGCTCGGAAGGTCAGTACCAGGGTCTTGAATCTGATTGTTGAAAACAAATTCAACCCAAGGGCTCTTTGGTGACGTTGTTGATTACGTTACAGTTGATCATCTGTCCATCATCGTATAAAGCCCGCCCTGACAATTTGATAGGTCCGAACAGCTCCTTTTAACTTTTTTTTCTTCATATTACGATTGTTAAAGAAGTCACTCAATCACATGTTCTTAATCACTGAATAGCCTACTCGTAATTAGTCAGCAAAGTAGACTCGTGAAGGCATGCTTTCTAGTTGGGTTTTGCATAGCGCTATCAATAGGTGTGTTCGACTTCATCTGGCGCCGACAGTCGGCTGCAGCCGGCTTCCTTGAAGCTGAGAATGCCATTGGCTGCTTCAAGTCAGCCGGGCTGCAGGCGACGCCGGCGCTGCATGAAGTCGAACACACCTAATGTTTGATGAGTCATTCGAAAACCTACAATGCACTTTCATGATTTGTAAAAAAAATACCATCTAGGCCAGGCCTAAACGTGGACCAAAACACCATCACCTGTCACAGCCTATAAACCAAAATCCGGGGGTCAGGTGCAGTAGTGAAAAAAAACAACCTTTTATCATACATTTCCATTAGGCTACCTTTGATCAAGCAAAAAATCATCACGCCACTTGACAAGCACATTATCCCCCTGGTCTAATGGTAGGCTACTGTAGTTACCTGGGTTAATTGGACTGTCGTGGAGTGAAGTTTAATTCCCACTGAGCGCCCTAGTCTAATAGAGAAGTGAAAATGTTTATGGCAGCCCTCCCATTATCTCGACTGTGTCTGTTACCAAACTGTTTTCACGCTACAGCTGTGGGATTAGGAAATCCACTGGCCACAGTGGCGCCTGGCCAGCAGCCAGACTGGAGACGTCTATTTCTGCTCTCCTAGTAGTTTCTCCTCACTCCAGATAATCCAGCCTGACAGACTGGGTGTAAAACCACGTCAAGCCCACAGCTGTCCCGTCACTCGCTAATTAGCACTCCTTGTTAGCCATTACACTATAGAGAGCAAAACACACAGCAGCACACAAGCTATAGCTAAAGGGCTGTTGTGAAATGTAATCAAGTGTATCCTTAGCGATGTGAGAGCACATCACATTCCCAGGTAGGTAATCGCATCTGGCTTTTGAAGGTTTTACACCAAACACAGTTGTTAAAACTTCGATCGTAACCCAAAACTGTCATCTGGGTCACTTCAAACTAGGTCTACGTTCTACCGACCTGTTATTGTGAATGACGTTAAGAGGCTAAAGTAAAGTTTTCATTTTAGTATTCCAAACTCCTCTTCTTTGCTCAACCAGGTTTTTTTCCCCCCACTGTCAAGCTTCAAACAGCTGCGTCGCAACATCTCATCCAGAGGGCTTTGAGTAGGTGGATTACGAGAGCAGAAAAACAAACTTCAAAAACAGCCCTGGTTGTCACACCACACACTCTCCTTCACACTCGACACCAACCCCCCGCGTTCTCGCTAGCTCCCGATCTACCTACCACTGTGTCAAAGTCATTTACACCACCAACATCTTGCCTCCTTCTGTGACAGTCTTCACAGGAGGTTCTGTGAGTTGGTTAGTTCTGGAACATGAATTTGCAGGACATTCAGTATTGTGCTGAAATTAAGATGGCTGTTTTTAGTAGTTTGTTTTTCATGAGGATTTCCCTAGGGGAAATTACATTTTATTCAGGCTTCATAACATTTTACTCTTATCGTTTTACAATCACAATATCCTGACATGTTCTCTTCTTCAGTGATGAATTGCATTGTCAGACATTGTTATGTCGAGGCTACATTACCGACAAAGACCGCAGCTTTCCTTGTAAGGTGAATTACGAAAGACAAGTGTGGACCTCCTGAATGGCAGCTCGTAAAAAGGACAGCAGCAGCTCATTCCTCATCCTTCCAGCTCATCTAGTCCCAATCTAATCTGAAGGAGGATTGTGGGTAAAACTGGGTGACAGCTGCCATACCTGTGTCATCATTTCCTGGGAGTTGAAGGAGACATGACACAAGTAGCTTCCCTTGTGGCTTGCCTCCTACCCCTCCAATAGCCAATCACATCTCAGAACAAGGGGCTACATTAACCTGTTTGATAGTATAAGTGACAGACTGTGGCAGGCTAGACACGCAGCAACACCACACTAGACAGTTCTCTGAGTCACTGTGTCCTGGAATATACCAAGGAAGGGCTGAGGTAAAACATGTCATAGCTTCTGACAGTGCTGTACTATTGAAGCCACAGCTCTCATTTGTTACCCAGTATAGAATAGACATGACATCATATGGCATCATATTTAATCTCATGCATTCCTTAATATGATGTGGAATTTAAGTATGGCTTCATCCAACACGTATAAATCTGTCTAAAATAGTTCACAGTTATGATGAAATTGTTGAGACATTATGCACACAATCTGATTTGGCAGTTTGACCCTATACAAGCAGAGTCTACACATTCTATCATTCCCTGTTTAGTAGTAGTTTTAGCGGTAACTAGTAAATAGACAGCAGAATGAACCTTACCAGCTGTAAGACTCCTGTTTGAGTATCCAGGTTAACTGAATAGGCATTGAAATCATGAATAATAGACATGCAGAGCTAATCTCTACTAGTGTCAGATGCACTCCCACTGTTGCAGAGAATAGCGGCTGTGTCGGAGCCTGTGTTTACGTCTTCCAAGGTTCTGTTCCAGGCAGCGGGCTTTCAATTGGTTTGAGACAACACCATTTTACCTCCTTTGTAAACCGCAAGAGAAGAAAGGTTATTGAACAGAAAACCATAGAGAAAAACATGGAAGAACAGAAGTGAGATGCGGACAAGAACACACACTTTTAAACCTGAAGTTTATTTCGAAGAAATTCTTTACTGAACAATACCTTGACTTGTTGTTCTTTGTTTATACACAATGCAGGTTGTTTTCCCACTGCAGAAGGGAGGTGCAAGGTTAAAATACATACCAAGGCTTGGCTCAAGAACCGTCAGCCATGGAAGCACGGTGCATAACAGGAAGGCAGGGCTACCAACTTTTCCAAAAACCTTGGTGTGAGATTTGGTAACCCCCCCCGGGGCGAGCTATCCCGAGCTTCGGCCCTCCCCCCGCCCCACCAGGCGAGCTTTCTCAAGTTTCACTCCCTCCCCAGGCGAGTTTACACGGCTGTTTGCACGTCAATGATGCTTCACTCTGTTAACCTGCGCCTCATCCGTTACTGTTTAACGTTAGCTTGGCTACTTGTTTGGCGTTGCCTTTTCAGCGTGAGATATACAATGTGTGGCGTGAGAGCGTGAGAAATGGTTGAAAAGCGTGTGTCACACGGCTAAACCGTGAGAGTTGGCAACTCTGGGAAGGGCTCATTTCTCCAATGTTTCAATTGATCAGCCCACTGCAATGTCCTCACATAAAATGTATATATAAATGTCCAGTTATAAACACATTCAATGTTTATAACTGGACTGTGGACGTACCTATAGGTTACTGTAGAGAGTGGAATGATAAAGTTTGCATTTCGGAATCACAACAACCACCTGTTGAAAATAGCCTGCCCTTCCTGTATTAACAGTCTGCCAGATTGGCACAGGATGAAGACAGCACTGTTGTAGGAGAAAGCAGAGAGATTTTCTTTATAGCTTGAGGATGCCTGCAGCTTCCCTGAGGCTATCTCAAAGGGGAAATGCACACCAGAAATGTTAGGGCAAATTTAACTAATATAATTCTAAGTGTTTGTGACAGCACACTCGGGCTAATAATGCAATGCAGCTTCCCGGATGAGGATGACCATTTTGAACATCTTGGTTCACCTCGGGTTTATCAGAATGAGTGAGCTTTGAACTCCTCTGATGTACTATTCTAGCCGGAGGAGAGAAATAGTCCACCTCCAAACTAATTCAGCGTTAGCCCCTTGGACTAGAAATTAGGGACCAAAGCTTGAAGCTGAGGAGGTCACTGACAGCCGTTAGCACCCAGAGACAGTAGCAAAGTGGAAATTAAGTCTGCCAAAGCCAAACGTATCTTTCCTTATCTCCTCTGGCCTTCGTTATCTACAGAGCCCAGGTTTTGTCAGTGAGTCATTCTCTGCTGACATCCCTATCCTTCTTCACTCCCCTTGCAGGATGGACCCACCCTGTCCTACAGTAGCCTAACTCTCGCTCTTCGCTCCTAGCTCTAGCTCCTACAGTAGCGCTTAGCTCTAGATCTTAGCTCTAGCTCCTAGTGCTTAGCTCTTAGCTGTAGATCTTAGCTCTAGCTCCTAGTGCTTAGCTCTTAGCTCTAGATCTTAGCTCTAGCTCCTAGCGCTTAGCTCTAGATCTCAAATCTAGGTCCCAGCGCTTAGCTCTAGATCTTAGCTCCAACTCTTGGCGCTTAGCTCTAGATCTTAGCTCTAGCTCCTAAAGCTTAGCTCCTAGCGCTTAGCTCTAGAGCTTAGCTCTAGCTCCTAAAGCTTAGCTCTTAGCATTTAGCTCTAGATCTTAGCTCTCTAGCTCCTAGCGCTAAGCTCTAGATCTTAGCTCTAGCTCCTAGCGCTTAGCTCTAGATCTTAGCTCTCTAGCTCCTAGCGGTTAGCTCTAGATCTTAGCTCTAACTCTTAACGCCATCACCTGTGGCAACCTCCAGTCTCAAAAGCATGTTTAGCACTACCTCACAAGTGTGGAACACGTCTCTGTCTGTAATAACTAATGATGTAGACTTCCCCCTGGTTCTGCCTAGCTGGCTCCCAGGATGTGTGAGGATAATTAGAAGAAAGGGAGGTGAAATGAGCAGGAGCCTACGGTTGTGCTAAGTGCCTTGGCCTCGGCCTGACTCGACTGACTGACTGTACTGTAGCTTTGGGGAGTTGAGTGTAAATATTCAGAATTGTTGGCCACCTTTGGCCCGTTGCTGTCTCCTCACAGCTCCCCACCTTGACTTGTGGTAAAAACACCTCCCTCTGCCCAGAACAAACAAAGATCAGATGAAAATCTCCTAATGAATACAGTTAAAATCTAAAGAGTTTAGAGTTTAAAACTCTTCTTAGGCAGGTTGTGGGGTATGTTGGTTGAAAGGAATTAAAAATCATGCTTATTTATGTCCATATTCAAATGATATGCCAAAAAAACTACGTAGACTTGAAACAACAGGATTTTCCAATTGTTTACATTTTTTGCCACATAATTGGGACTGGCATGTGTCGTGATCCACCGCTGCAGAGTAAATGAAGTAGTCTCTTCCCATGACCTCTTCCTCTTTCACAGGGCAAATGTACTAAATATAGGCTACTATTGTGTAGGGCTGCAATTCTGGACACCAAGAGGTGCTGAAAGAGAAGAGACAGGAAATGATTGTGTGGGAGTCATCCAGTATGCATGAGGCTGAAAGAGAGAATACAGGGAGCTGTTGGGGTTCACAATGTAACGCTGGTAAGCTGGTTTACTTAGACTGGAGGTAGTGCTGAAACAAGGGTGTTTGGGACAAGAGATGGATGGATGGAAGGAGGGAGGGATTTCGAGAGATGGGGAGAGATAGATGGATGGAGGGATTTAGAGAGAGAGAGAGAGTGGGGGAGAGAGATGGAGGGAGGGATTTAGAGGGAGAAAGAAAGAGATGGGGAGGGAGGGATTTAGAGGGAGAGAGGGTGAGGCGTAGGCCCGATGCCCTCTGGCACTTTGTGCTAAACCTGTCCCTCTGTTGGCAGTACCAGCTGGCTAAGATACCTACCCCTCCTCTCCAATCATACCCCTGACGCTAGCCTGGGCCACCACGCGGCCTGCCCCCCACCCCGCCACCTGGCCAACACATGCTGACACCCTCTTTAACAATGGCAACCAGTTTGGTCTCAGCCACACAGTTGAAAATTCACTCTGGTTCCAGAGCAATTTTGACCCCAAGCTCCACAGTCAAATTGACCCCGAAACACATATATAAAACCACCTACCTATAACCACAAACAAAGGAAATGGTCAAGCAGTAAAAGCCTTGTGCATCTGTTTCCAATCAGGCTTTCTCTTTCTAAATAGCCAGCACAGCACAATCCACAGTTTGAATTCCAGCTTCTCATATGGCTTTTTTAATTTTTGTATTTTACTCTGGTTATTATAAGATGTAATGGATCAATTTAGTTAAGTGGCACATCCTTGCCTGCTGACAATAGGATCAGGTGTCCCTTTGTTTTTCAAGTCTGAGAGGAACAGTGTGTGTGAATGCGTTGCGTGTGTCCCGGGCGTGTTTGTGTGTGTTCAGCTTTGATTTTAATGATGTAGGAGGCACAGCGGGTGAATAAGCACTTGCCTACAACCTTCCCTACAAACTAATAATAGTTGTCCTTGAGGAACATTTGAATCCTGTGCGGCAATACATCATCCGTTTAAATGAGCACCCCGTAACTTGTCTCCCTTATGTTGTATGGATCTAACCACTGTAGTACGTTTCTATTTACAGTTCTGTAATGTCGACCTTAAGTGGATTTTTCTGTGTTTTCAGTTTCTACAGCCGCTTCAGAAGACGTGTTCCTGATCAGAGTTTTATTTCTCTCTGTGTCTGAAAAGCAAACTGGGTTTTCTGAGTGCTGACAACATTGTCCTCTCAGGATCTCACAGGAAGGAAGGAGGTTGAGGAGAGGTTCTCAGAGGTTAGCGAGTCACTGCAAGTCCCTCCCTGACCTCCCCCCCCTCCTCTCTCTCTCTCTCTCTCTCTCTCTCTCTCTCTCTCTCTCTCTCTCTCTCTCTCTCTCTCTCTCTCTCTCTGTCTCTCTCTCTCTCTCTCTTTCTCTCTCACACACACATACACACTCCTGCAAGCATAAAGGCAAACATTTAATAACATTTGAGGTCAGAGATGTTCTGTCTTGTGGGATATCTCTCTTTTATCTGTGTGTGTTCATGCGACGGGCGGGTATCCTTTGGTGTGTGTATGTGTACTCGGGTATTAAATTCTTGCATTTGTTCATGTGTGTGTGTGTGTGTGTGTGCATGTGCACTCGTGCATGTGTGCGCGGTAACAGTCTTATTACCTGGGGCCTGTTATGGCAGCTTGTCAGGCCCCAACAGCCAGCCGGCAGAGAAGCAAAGGTCATTGTGAAGGTGGTCGGGCTGGTCTGCAGGGAGGGCTAAAACTTGCCTGGATCTGGGCCCTGCGGGGTCTAATGGAGAGCCACAGTGACAAGGCAATATCTCTGAGTGAGCAGGAAGGAGAGAGAAATGTCCCGCGGCCCTTTTACTTTCACACCTCCCTTCTTTAAAAGGGTCTTGATAGGACGTGACGATAAGGGCAAGCAGCGTAGTCGGCTTCAAATAGGCAGAGCGTCTTATCACCGCTCAGAGAGAGGAACCCGACAACTGGGGGGGAGGAGGAGGGGGAGATGGGGGGGGGGGGGGGGGGGAGGAGCAGGGGGGGGGGGGGAGGAGGAGCAGGGGGGGGGGGGGGGGGGGGGGGGGCGGTGACAGAGACATAGGGAGGTTTGTCAAGGTTTTATTTGTGTTTCTCCCTTTCTTTCTTTCTTTCTCTGTCCCAGTACACACTCTCTCAAATATCATAATCTCTCTTTCTCTCTCTCTCTCTCTCTCTCTCTCTCTCTCTCTCTCTCTCTCTCTCTCTCTCTCTCTCTCTCTCTCTCTCTCTCTCTCTTTCTGTCTCTCTATTTTTAGGAACATTTGCAACAATTCA